>NW_027278468.1:92289-119897 GCF_030028105.1 Mobula birostris
CCTGAAAGACAGGCTGATATGGGCAGACACAGGTGAGGCTCCCCCGACACCGTCCCATCACATATTACCTAAACAGCTTCCCCCCACACCATTCCGTCACATATTGCCAGGGACAGTGTCAGACACAAGAATGCCGAAAACAGTATTTCTGTGTCCTTGAATGTAAATAGAGGTGCAGCCAATAGCTGTAGAGATAGCAAGTGAGGCAGAGAACAGACAGCAAGGCTCTCAAACATAATTTCTGCACTTAGCGGTTTATCAGTGTCTGCCTCATGGTAGAACTATCCTCAATTCCAGGTACAGGTTTCCCCCGCCATCCGAAGGTACAGCGTTCCGATGAAACGGTTCGTAAGCCAGAATGTCGTAAAGCAAAGAATCAGTTACCATTTATTTATATGGGAAAAATTTGTGAGCGTTCGCAGACCCAAAAATAACCTACCAAATCATGCCAAATAACACACAAAACCTAAAATAACAGTAATGTATAGTAAAAGCAGGAATGATATGATGAATACACAGCCTATATAAAGTAGAAGTACTTTTCCACAATAATTGCCGGCACTGTTCTCCGTAGCGAAAATCTCACACAAGAGCTCTCAGCAAAAACACAGCGCAAGCACTTTCCAGTAACCTTTAAGCTATGAGCTGCCAAATCATACCAAATAACACGTAAAAATACACAGCTGATATAAAGTAGAAATAATGTATGTACAGTGTAGTATCACTTACCGGAATTGGGACAGTACTGAGCACACTGATGATGGTGTGTTAGGCTAAGTCATTGGAGGTTGGGGTGGTGCAGTGGCCCCCACCCTCCAGGCAGCGACCCGATACTGATCCGCGAAGCATGCAGTAGTCCAGCGGTGCCCAGGACGCACCCAACACATCGTTAAGAAAAAAGCCGAAATAAACAAGCTAATTAATTAGGTACCCGCCGGGCACGTAAATGTCGGCCCAGATCAGAGGCGATGCAATTAATTAGCTTGTTTGTTTCGGCTTTTTTTTCTTAAAAATGTGCTGGGTGCCTCCTGGCTACCGCTGCATTCTCCGTGGATCGGTATCTGTTCGCGGCTCAGAGTTTGGGGTGGCAGGACATTGGGGTGTCATCTCATCGTCTGTTTCCATGAGGCTAGGGAGGTCATCTTCTCCTATGTCTGCCTGCCTCGACGTCGAAGGTCAAGGTTCGTTGTCTGCTGTGGCTGATGTGGAAGGCTTGCTTGATTGCTTAGCCTCGCGCATTTTTAGATCATACAGTTCTTTGTAAGCACTCAAACCATCCTGCAAATATGCCCTAAACCGACTTACCCTTTCAAAATTAAAGTCATACTTTATCATTGCAGCGAAAATCTCACGTAGTTGCCTCACGTTCAGTTCCTGGACGACTTCACTTTCGGTCCGTTCGCTACTGCATTCAGTTTTGATTGTTATCCTTTCCTCTTGCAGTTGCATCAGTTCTTGGTCATGGGATGCCAAAACCTCTTCAACATCATCTTCATCAACTTTCACAAGCCAAACTCACTTTGTCCTTACTTCGTTCACCACGATCAAAACGCTTAATTATGTCTAGTTTTACGCTAAGTGCAACACCCTTACGAGCTCTTTCAGGCTTTTCCAATACCTTAGAACTCATCTTGCAAACGGCTGCTCACAGGCACGTGTTTAAGCAATGCCAGCGAGAATGCCGTTCTGAATCTGGGGGAGAGCGGCTGCTCGGGGGGCGCGCGCGCTGCCTTTTTTTTCACACACTGCTTTTTTTCTGTAACAGTGAAAACACCTTCTGTTAGCAAAAACAGGTAACTAATGTAGGTCTTTTGTAACAGTGAGGTTTCGTAAAGTGAACGTTGGAAAAGCGGGGGACACCTGTACTGTAATCTGATCAATTCCCTTTAGTCCTGCAGTTTTCAAGCTTCCATTCATGTGTCTCTCTCCTTTTCTCTCTCTCTCTCTCTCATTCTCCTTCTTCAACCCAACCCCTTTCCCTGCAGTTCGGCAAGGGGATATACTTCGCTGACATGTCCTCAAAGAGTGCCAATTATTGCTTTGCCACTCGAGAACATAACCTGGGATTGTTACTGCTGTGCGAGGTAAGGATATCAGGAATCTCCAGAATGAGAACCAAGAACAAATATCTTTTTTGTCCCTGGATTAAATCTCAGCCAGCAACTCATTCCTGAAAATCTGTTATTCTATATATAACTACGCAAACCCCTGGATTAAATTCCAGCCTGCAACTCATTCCCAGGGGTCTGTTATTTTATGTACATATAAACACCCCTGAACCCCTGGATTAGATCCCAACCTGTAACTCACTCTTGGGTATCAGTTTTCCTATATATAAACTCCTGAACTCCTGGATCAGATCCCAGCCTGTACCTCGCTTAGGGATCTGTTATAAACCCACCAAACTTCTGGATTAAATCCCAGCATGTAACTCACTCCCAGTGGTCTGTTATTGTGCATATAACCACCTGAATTGCAGGGATGTGTTATTCTGTGTATTTATAGGCACCGTTAACTCCAGGATTAGATCCCAGCCTGTAACTCACTCCTGGGGATCTATTATTCTACATATAAACCACCTGAACTCCAGTCTGTAACTCGCTCCTGCTGATCCGTTATTCTTTATATAAACCCTCCGAACCCTAGGATTGAATCCCGGCTAGTCACTCCCACATCCGAGTTTCCGTATAATTCTAAGTGAAACTCCTGGGGAGTGTGGTTTAGCAGCACAGCAGCATTAAAGTTAGTGCAATGCTTTACAATGCCAGCGATTACCACACGACGTTCATTTACTGCCACTGTCCGTAAGGAGTTAGTACATCGTTCCCGTGACCCCGTGGATTTCCTCCGAGTGCTCCGGTTTCCTCCCACGTTCCAAACTCGTGTGGGTTAGGGTTAGTAAATTGTGCACATGCTATGTTTGCACTGGAAGCACGGCAATGCTTGCAGCCTGCCCCCCCCAGCACATTGACACAAGGCGGTGTATTTCACTGTGTTTCGATGTACACGTGATTATGTAAAACTGATCTTCAATCTAATCCCCACTGCTTTGCCGCCCGCTGCATGGTTAGGTCGCCCTCGGGAACTGTAACGAATTGCTGACTGCTGATGCTGGTGCTGACCATCTGCCTGCAGGAAAGCATAGCACCATGGGCTTGGGACGTGTGGCCCCCAAGGAGGTCAATAGCGTGAGCCTGTAAGTACTTCAGTGCTCCTGTCTCTCTCTCTCTGCCTCCCACCCCCTTCCCCAAAGTATCGCTCACAGAAAACCCTAGGGGATTTGCTGTGTCCAATAACAGCGTGACCCTTCCTGCTGTGATACTTCCTCCCTAGGAAAGGGCAGGGGAGGCTGTTCGGTGCCTCTCTGCCAGGCCAGAGATGTCTTCTCCCCCAGGGCAGGTGAGCCTAGAACTGGAGCAGATAAGATTCACGAGGGTGTTGCTGGGGCCAGAGGGTGTGAGTTGTAAGGAGAGGCAGGACTGGCTCGAGTGAATCCTGATTCTACAGAAGTTTATAAAATCATGAGGGATAAGATAGATGGTGACGGCCTTTTCCCCCAGCAAGAGAGCAGAGGGCATGGGTAAAAGATGAGAGGGGGAAGATTTAAAGGGGCAGTCTTTCAAAGAAGGAGATGGGTATGTGAAACAAACGGCCAGAGGTGGAATGCAATTACAACATTTAAGAGACATTTGGTCAGGTATATGGTTAGGAAGGGTTTAGAGGGATGTGAGTCAAATGCAGGCAAGTGGGACTTGTTCAGGTAATGTGGGTGAATTGGACCAACGGCCCGGTTTTTGTGCTGTGTAACTCCATGACTCCGGACATCTGAACAACCTCCCCTGACCTTGAATGAATATGAGCTAGTAAGTGCAGAATGGGAGGAATGGCTTTGCAGGATGATGAGACCCAGATTCACATACGTGCAGGTTGAGTTTTGCATCTCATCTTGGTTAGCATTTAATTGCCCCTAGAGGAGGTGGTGGGTGAAGCAGAGCCTTAAATAAGTGGGGGGGGGGGTGGAGGGGAGATTCTGCCCAGTTGGAAGCCAGCAGAAGTGAAGGGCTTGGGGTCTTTCAGGTGCTCGTCCAGCGATTCCGGCACTGCGCACTCCAGCACAAGCTGTGAGTGTCTGCCATAGAGAACAACCGCCGCTCCGGACTGTGCAGAGCTGCAGTCTGCACTTTCCCAGGGAAGCAAATGTAAGCTCTCAGCTGGGTGAGTGTCTGAGAGCTGGCACTTGGCCCAGCGGTGAGAGCTGCTGTCCAACAGAGCCGGAGATCCGGGTTCAATTCCCACCTCCACCACCTCGCGCGCGCGTGTGTGTGTGTGTGTGTGTGTATGAGAGGAGCTTCTGTGTTCTCCCCTGTGACCCTGTGGGATTCCCCCAAGGGCTTCAGTTCCCTCCCATGTCCCAGAGACATGTGCGTTAATCGGCCACTGGGAATTGTCACCCAGTATATAGGCCTGGGGAGTTGATGGGAATGTGGGCAGGAGAGATTAAGTTGCAAGGATAAGATGGGGTGGTGAGACTTTTTCCCTGGGAATGGGTGCATGGACAGGGCCCAAGGTCAGGGGAGATTGTTCAAGCCCTGGTTCCTTTCTTATGATTTTGATGTTCTCTTGTTCTTCCCTCCCTACCCTCCACCCCATTCCCCCTGCTCCACCCCACCCCACCCCCTCCTCCACCCCACCCCACCACCTCCTGCACCCCACCCCACCTCCTCCTCCAACCCACCCCCACCTCCTCCTCCACCCCACCCCCACCTCCTCCTGCTCCGCTCCCACTCCTCACGATTTCATCACCTGCCCTCCATCCCCCATCTCACTGCCTTCTCCTCCCATCCCCTGCTCTACAGAGATGGTGTGATGGTCCCCATGGGCCCCGGGAAGGAGACAGGAGTGAAGAACCGCCATGGTTACACCCTAAACTACAACGAATATGTGGTCTACCAGCCCGCCCAGGTGCGCATGAGGTACCTGCTCAAGGTGCAATTCGACTTTGTCTCCCTGTGGTGAGCAGCTGGGCAATTGTTATCCACGAGGACCTCCTCAGCAAGGGCTGCTGGCCTCTCCATCAGAGGCAGATGCTGGGGGTCAAACCACCCACCCCTTGTTCTGTCAGACTGACATTAACATTCTACCAATTTCCTTCATATCCAAAACTCATCGACCCACATCTCCCTCTGGGGGAGAGATTTCCAAAGATTCGCCTCCCTCTAGGGGGTGGGGGAGGCAGGAGAGAATCTCTACCCATCTATTCTGACCAGCAAACCCTTGTTCTGAGTGACCTCCTACCTCCCCTCTGGTCTGGGACAGTAAGGAGGAAACCCCATCCCCCTCACCTACTCTGTTATCTGTTGTGCCTCAGGAGGGTTCTGAATGAGTTATCCTGTCATTGTCCCAAACCCCAGAGAGGACAGGCCTGGTCTGCTTAATCTTTCTGCATGGGTAATCCCCCGTCCCCATCCCAGGGACCGAGCTGGTAAACCTTCTCTGTGTTCCCTCTGTCACACACCTCCACTTCCTAAGGTTGGGTGCCCAGACCTGTGCACAATATTGCAGGGGTGGTCTCACCAAGAGACCCAAGCTTAAGAGGACCGCTGTCCTCCTGTACTTCCTTTGTCACAATATCCCCCTCCTTGGGTCGGGAGACCAGGTCTCTACACAATATAACAGAGACTGTGCCACCCCCCCCCACCCCCCCCCCACCACCCAGTTCTGGAATCTTCCCCCACTAGAGAAACACCCTCTTAGCATTTCGCCCATTAAGCCCTCTCCCCACGACCTCGCACCTTTCAATAAGACTGGCTCTTGTTCCCCTAAATCACAACAATTTCAGGTTTAACCCAGTAAGGGAACCTCCTCCCTCCTCAGGAAACTGACCCACGATACTCTGTACCACCCTGCTAAGGTGGGTCTGGCCCCTGAGCCAGGAGTTCAGGCCTGTATGCTGATGAGTTAGCTCAGGAGGCAAATCCAGAAGCATAGGAAACCACATTCCAGCGGTTATCCCCAAAACCGATTCAGCTGATTGTTCAACAACTTAGAGCATCCTATGGCAACGCAATTTGGAATCAGGAGACCATTCAGCCCTTCTTCAGACTGAACCCAATTCTTACAAGGTCACAGTCCACCTGACAGCAATCTAGACCTCATGTTCCTCTCCAATTGCACGCCCCCCCCCCCCCGGACCCTCACTGAGAATCCGTCTTCCCTTGACCTTACAGATATCCCCACATTCCATTCCCACCTTCCCCTGAGGGTAGGAATTCCCAAGATCCATCCAACCCAAAATAAAATATCACCCTCTGTTCTCCATCATTAAAGAGCGATCCCCTTGTTTTTGTATGGTGACCTACCCTCTCCTCCTACCAGTTCCAGATCCTCGCACAGGAAGGAAAACACACCGTGTCATCATGCCAGTCCCAGGATGGGATGTATTTCAATCCAGTCCCCTTTTCCCTCCCTGGATGGCTTCAGACCTGGCCTGTCTGACCTCTCCTCATGAGGTAACCTGCCTCCTTCCTTCTCCAGCTGGATGCCAGAGGGCCACGTCTGGGGCAGAGAAGGAGTGGGGGGGGGGGGAGGTGACCGTCCTCGGGGGCGGGTTTGGGTGCTGGAAGAAGGAACTTACACGGTGTATGTAGGGGAGGCTGGTTACCATAAGTTTGATACATTTGTAAGAAGAAAATACAAACTTGTGTGCTTTGTTTTGACATGGAGTGGTGTGTTTTTAAAATTGGGCTTGGGTTCTTGTTGAGGAAAGGGGCACTATCCAATCAGCAAGTGAGGGGACAGTGTCCTGTCCAATCAGAAAGTGGCAGTGTGAGTGTTCTGTCCAATCGATGAGCGGCACTGTGAGTGTCCCATCCAGTCGGTGAGTGGCAGTGAGGGTTCTGTCCAGTTGCTGAGCAAGAGGTGAGTGAGTTCACTGCCTAATTTGTGTTTGAGGACAGGAGGGAATGAAATGTCCAATCATGGAAAGGGAGCATGAGTGTACCATCCAATCGGAAGAGGAGTGTTAGTGTACCATCCAATCGGAAGAGGAGTGTTAGTGTACCATCCAATCGATGTGTGTGCCATCCAATCAGGGAGATGGAATGTCCCTTCTGATTGGTGGGTAAGGAGAGACAACAGATTCTGCAGATGCTTGTAAATCTTGAGCAACACACAAAAGGCTGGAGGAATTCAGGCAGAATCTGTGGTGGGGAATGAACAGTTGACATTTCGGGTTGGGACCCTTCATCATCAGAACTGGAGAGGAAGTGGGCAGAAGGGGGGTGAGGGAGAGTAGGTTAAGCTGATAGGTGAGACTAGATGAGAGGGAGGCAAAATGGGTGGGTGGTAGGGAGAGGGAATGATGTGGGAAGCAAGGAGGTGAGAGCTGGAAGAGATAAAAGGCTGAAGAAGGAATCCAGTAGGAGAGGTCTGTGGTATTAAGGCAACGAAGTGATGCGCAGCTGAGAAGAGAGGGGAACCAAAATGGGGAATGGAAAAAAAGAGAAGGGGCGGGGGAAGCATGTAATGGAAGTTAGGGAAATCAATGTTTGTACCTTCTGGTTGAAGAATACAGAATATAAAGTATTGCTCCTCTAACCTGAGAGTGGCTTCAGCCTCATCGTAGCAGTGACTCTTCTTCAGCACAGAGAAGGAAGGGGGAAGACGGCAGAATGAAAAAGTAGGGGAGGGGAAGGAGACTTGCTGGAAGGTGATAGATAAGCGAAGCCATGTGGGTGGGGAAGGTAAAGAGCTGGAGAAGAAGGAATCTGAGAGGAGAGTGAACCACAGATCGAAGGGAACCCAGGCAGATGAGAAGAGGTAAAAGGTCAGAGTGGGAAATAAGAGTAAGAAGGGAGGGGAGTAGTTTCTTTTTTACCAAAAGAGAGATTGATATTCATGCCATCAGGTTGGAGGCTACCCAGATTTAATACAAGGTGTTGCTCCTCCTCCCTGAGGGTGGCCTCATCTCAGCACAAGAAGAGGCCATAGACCAACTTGTGAATGGAAATTGGAATTAAAATGTTTCGCTACTTTTGGTGGATGGTGAGGGGGTGCCTGACGAATGTACCTTTTGCGACAGACAGAACGAAGATGCTCAGTGTGACTGAAGAAACTGAAGGGTCTCATCCAAAACTGGTCCTTTCCGTTCACCGATGCCACCTGACCTGCATCTCGGTTAAGGAGAGAGAGTGTGATTGGACTATCTCCCTGACTTCATTCTCCAATAATTCCTAACCAAATGGTGGGTGAAAAG
Source organism: Mobula birostris (assembly GCF_030028105.1). Lineage (NCBI taxonomy): Eukaryota > Metazoa > Chordata > Chondrichthyes > Myliobatiformes > Myliobatidae > Mobula > Mobula birostris. The sequence goes on from NW_027278468.1 coordinate 100,544, forward strand.
TTGGGAAAGGTTTTACAGGGACATGGTTGAAACGCTGGCAGATGGGACCAGCTCAGTTAGGTATGTTGAGTTGAAGGGTGTGCCTCCCTGCTGCATTACTGTGTGATGGGAAGAGAGGATAAACCTGTTGAGTCGGGGAGACGGAGCCACATTGTATAGCACAGAAACAGGTCCTGCAGCCCAACTCAACCGTGCTGACCAAGGCACCCAGTGGCCATTTGCCTGAAGTTTACCAACATCCCTTCAAGCCTCTCCTGTCTACAGTACCTGTGCAGGGGGCAGAGGTAATGTACATGGGGGTGGGGGAGGAAGTGGCTCGCAGGTTCCACCCACCCAAACACCGCCCCCAACCAGTTCCCCTCAAAGCCAAGTTATGAAAAATACTTTATTAATGATAAGACAGTTTTGCTGCACTTAAACCAGGTGAGGGATGGGGTGGGTGGGGACGAAGCAGGTTGGATTGGAAGCGAGTGGGAGGGAAGAGGAAGGTGCAGCAGAGGTTCCCATTGGGTTTGGGGTGTAGGAAAGGCTGCAGCATCCCAATATGCCAGTCCCCTGAAGTGCACAACATGCCCTCTGTGGTTGGACCAGTCTCCCTCTCCACACCACTGATCTCAGGACATCTTCCCCCTGCCGTATGCGCTCACGATCATCAGCAGGTAAATGAAGATGTTGATGATGTCCAAGTAGAGGATCAGTACAGCAAGGACATAATCTTCGGGGCTCAGCTCAAACTGTTTGTTGCCCAGTACAAGCTGGATGTCAACAGCCAGAAACTGGAAGGAAAAGAAGAGGGGTGGGTAGTGGGGAGTGCGGTTGTGGCGGGAGAGCAGCATTCCTTGCCCCTGTGACCTGATGTGGAGAGAGCCTCACCCTATGTCTGACCCTGTCCCTGGGAGAATCTCACCATATCTGATCTGGTCCTGGGGTGTGGGATGGTGCAGACTGAGTCTGACCTTGTCCCTATTTGACGAGACAGTATGGAGAGTGCTTCACTTTCCATTTAACTAGCTGTCTCCAAACTATAAAGTCTTCAAAAGACCCTCTATTCTGAGCACTCTGTTGTCCAGACTGGACAAAAAAATGTGCTTCCTCGCCCAACTGTTGGTGGGGGGGGAGGGGTTAGGGTGTGGGGAATGGTGTTCCCAGAGGTGGATGAAGAAAGGCAGTATCCTATACCCTGTACTCACCAGCGAGAAGAGCAGAGCTCCCAAGGACCCATAGACCACTTGCAGTACTTGGTTGTAGAAGAAGATGCAGAAGAATCCAAACATGAAAACCACAATCGATAAGACTAGGAGGAAGCCATAACAGCAGGTCAAGTCGAGCCGGGTCTAGGGGCAGGTGGAAGGGAGAGGGAGAAAAAAAACAAAGTTAGCGTCAGGGAGAACTGAAAGATAAGTTTATTGTCACCTGCTCAAGTCCATCTATACATGAGCAAGTTATCTTCCAATCTTCCTCACCATCACTGAAGACCCAACCTTCCCAAGTGTGGGACATCCCATGCGGTTAAGGTTCCATTGGCAGAGAGGTGGTTGCCCAGGGACAAAGAGTCCCTCCTGACCAGAAAAGTGGTACCCAAGGACAGAGGTCCTCCCCAGTGAGGTGATTACCCGTAGGTCCTCTTGCCCAGAGAGGTATATACCCAGGTACGGAGGGTTTTGTTTGATCAGGGAGTGATTACCCTATGATGGAGAGGTCCTCGTGATCGAAGAGGCGGCTACCCAATGTCCGAGAGGTCCACCTGGCCAGAGGGGGTGGTTACCCAGAGACGGAGACATCCTCCTGACCAGAGAGGTGTTACCCGAGGACAGAGGTCCACCTGACCGGAGAGTTGGTTACCCAAGGATAAAATTGTTCTCCTGACCAGAGACGTGGTTATCCAGAGACAGAGGGCTTCTCATCACCAAAGTGGTGGTTACCCATGGACAGGGAGGTCCACCTGACGAGAGAGGTGGTTATCCAGGAACACTTAAGCTCTTCTGACCTAAGAGCTGGTGACCCAAGGGCAGAGAGCTCTTCCTGTGCAAGAGAAGTCCTCCTGACCAGAGAGGTGGTTACTCGGGGATAGAAAAGTTCTCTTGGCAGAGAGATGGACCTGGAGGCGTGGGACTTCAGGCTTCTTTATCGTCTTCCTGATGGTAGCTGTGAGAATATGGCATGAGATGGTGAGGATCTTCAATAATGGATAGTGTCATCTTGATGTATCGACTCCTGTGGATTCTGATGTGCCTGTGATCTCTTCAGCTGCTTAAGTTTCTGTGCATACGAGTTGTAGTACCTGGCTGTGATGCAACCAGCCAGAATGTTTCCAATAGCGCATCTGCAGAAGTGTTCAGTGACAAACCAAGTGTAAGTAAAGACATTGGCGCCTTTCCTCGTGATTGCTCCTATGTGCTGAGCCTGGCAGGAGTGATTCGATATGTAAACAAACAGGAATTTATAGCTACCAATTCTCTCCACTGCTGATTTCCCCCCGTGTAGACTGGTGCGTGTTCACCCTCTTTGCCTTTGCTAAAGTCAAACAATCAGCTTTTTAGTTTTGCTGATGCTGAGTGAGAGGTTGTTACTGTGGCACCACTCGACCAAGTGTCCAATCTCGCTTCTGAATGGAACCTGATCACCATTCAATGAGGTCAAGTCTGTGGCATTTGATTCCATTGTTCTCTTGGTCTCTGTTTCAACTGAACTCATCAATAGAGTCCTCCTTCTCTACCCTCGGGGAGAGATTTCCAGAGGTTCTCCCTCCACTGGGGCAGGAGAAGAATCTCTCCTCATCTGTCCTGAATGGCCCTGAACCTGAGATGGAGAACACCCCCCCCCCTCCCCACACCACCACCACCGGGCCTGGCATATCCAGTCATCGGGAAACCCCATCCCCCACACTCACCTGTCTCGCCCTGGAGGGATTTCAATGAGTTCTGTCATTCTCCCAACCCCAGAGAGTACAGGTCCGGTCTATTTAATCTCTCCAAATGGGACAATCCACCACCACCATTCTAGGAAGCAATTCAGTGAACCTCTGACTCAGGCTTTCCCTTCCTTGGGTCGAGAGACCAGACTTTTACACAATATCCCGGGGGCACTTTCATTAGGACCCTGTATCACCGGAGCCGAACCTCTCTCCTCTTGCGCTCTCTATGTCGACGTTTTCTCTTCCTTACGTGATGGTCTGCTTTATCCATTGTCAGATTTTATAAACCTCTACCGGATCACCCCTCAACGCTGTTTCCTCCACAGAAAACAGTCCCTCCCTCTACCTAAAGTCCTCTACTCCCAGTAACATCCTGGGGCATCTTCACCCTCTCTCCAGTGCAACCATGTCCTTCCCACCTGCAGAATGGGAGAATGGGACTGTTCCGCAAGCTGGCGCGGACGAGAAGGGCCAAATGAACTGCTGTGTAGGACAAGGGGACTCACCTGACTGGAGAAGAGGATGATGCCGAGACACACAGCCACCGTGCTGCCCAGAGCAATCATAACAGAGGAGATGTCATTGAAGGAGGCTACCATAGCGACCATGTAGGAGAGGCTGAGGGTCAGGAAGGCCTGCAGAAGGAGTACAGTAGGTCAGGTGGAGTCCAGAACGGGAGCAGAAGACAAGATCCACAACCTGTCCATGTCTAGCTCGTCCTTCCTCCCTCTTTGCTCTCTCACCTTTCCTGTCCCTCAGTCTTTCAGTCTATCTGCCTCACTTGTCCTTTCTCTTTCTGTCACTCCATCACAACCTTTTGCACGTCATCTTTCTTTCTCTCTCCCCCCTCCCCTCTCTCCCCCCTCCCCTCTCTCCCCCCTCCCCTCTCTCCCCCCTCCCCCTCCCCTCTCTCCCCACTCCCCTCCTCTCCATCCCCTACCCCACTCTCCCTACCCCTTCCCCCTCTGCCGCCTCTCACCTCGCCCCCTCTCACCCCCTCTCCCCTCTCTCTCCCCCTTCCCCTGAGAGTTGCACAGCAGAGGGTAAGCAGGTGGGTGTGAGTTGGGTTGGAGAGAGGGAGAGAGGAAAGTGGCGAAGGGAGAGGGAAAAAAAGAGGTGACAGAGGAAATGACAAGGGGGAGGAGAGGCAGGATATCGAGAGGGTCAAGGGAGTGAGGGTGGAATGATATGTGGTTTGGATGAGTGAGGTGAGGAGGGGCAGAAGGAGTGAGAAGGGGGAGGACAAGTGAGGAGAGAGACCATGGGTCTTACCAGGCAGATGATGTTCCAAGGGTATCGGCGCTGAACGCTTTTGCAGTAGGCCAGAGTGATGAGGGTGACAAGGAAGACTGCGAAGGAGGGATAGTATATCGCTGGGGTTTTCTGGACAAAGACCTTGATGTCTGATGAGAAGGTGAAGGTGCAGACCAGACCAAAGGTGAAGAGCAACTGTACACCCAGAATCACAAACACCTGGGGAGAGGACACAGTATGAGGCTCCCTCAATCCTGTCCCGCCACGCACTCCCAGGGAAAGAGCCATAAGAAGGGAACAGGAGTCGGCCATTTAGCCTGTCAAATGTACTCCACCATTCAATAAGATCATGGCCGACCTGGCCTTGGATTCATCTCCACCTACTTACCTTTTTGTCATAACCCTTAATTCCCCTGCAATGCAAAAACCTAACTATGCCTTCAATATATTTAATGAAGCAGCCTGCACTGCTTCCATGGGCCGAGAATTCCACAGGTTCACTACTCTGTGGGAAAAGTACTTTCTGTGTTAAATCTAACCCACAGATCTTGAGGTTATACCCCCCTCGTTCTAGTCACACATACCGGAGGAAACAACTTTCCTGTCTGTAGCTTATCTGTCCCTATCATAATTGTATATGATTCTGTGAGACACACTGTGTGGTTGAGAGTATATAAAATTCAGTCTTCTGAATTCCAGCAGGTGACCCAATCTTCCTCATGGGCTAACTACCTCATCTCTGAATCAACCTGGTGAACCTTCTCCTCACTGCCTCTAAAACCAGTATTATACTTATGACTGGGAGGTGAAGCACTAATGCCATATTTAAGTTTGCTAATGACAGCACTGCTGTTGGCTGAATGAAAGGTGGTGACGAATGAGCATATAGGATGGAGATGGTGAGACGGGCCACAACCTCTCACTCCCTGTCAATAAGACCAAAGAACTGATTATTGACTTCGGGAGGAAGCTCGGGGTCCATGAGCTATTCCTTTCTGGTCAGCATCAGCAATGTTAAATTCTTTGGTGTTACATTTCAGAGGATCTGTTCCCCTCTGTCTACTGTGCTCATTATATCCTTTGAGTCCAGAACTCTGGTAAGTTTGTTGCATAACACCTGTTCTTCATGAATTCATGTATCATGGAAATGATGTTCCATCTGCCTAATGGAAGCACTTGTCTTGATATAAGACCATAAGACAAAGGAGCAGAAGTCAGCTATTCGGCTCATCGAGTCTGCTCCGCCATTTTATCATGAGCTGATCCAGTCTCCCATTTAGTCCCACTTCCCCACCTTCTCACCATAACCTTTGATGCCCTGGCTACTCAGATACCTATCGATCTCCACCTTAAATACACCCAATGACTTGGCCTCCACTGCCGCCCGTGGCAACAAATTCCACAGATTCACCACCCTCTGGCTAAAAAAAATTCCTTTGTATCTCTGTTCTGAATGGGCGCCCTTCAATCCCTAAGTCATGCCCTCTCGTACTAGACTCCCCCCACCATGGGAAACAATATTGCCACATCCACTCTGTCCATGCCTTTCAGCATTCGAAATGTTTCTACGAGGTCCCCCCTCATTCTTCTAAACTCCAAGGAGTACAGTCCAAGAGCTGGCAAACGTTCCTCATATGTTAACCCTCTCATTCCCGGAATCATTCTATTGAATCTTCTCTGAACCCTCTCCAACATCAGCATATCCTTTCTTAAAGAAGGAGCCCAAAACTGCACACACTACTCCAAGTAAAGTCTTGCCAGTGCCTTATAGAGCCTCAATATCACATCCCTGCTCCTGTACTCTCTTCCTCTAGAAATGAATGCCAACATTGCATTCGCCTTCTTCACCACCGACTCAACCTGGAGGTTAACCTTAAGGGTATCCTGCACGAGCACTCCCAAGTCCCGTTGCATCTCAGAACTTTGAATTCTCTCCCCACTTAAATAATAGTCTGCCCGTTTATTTCTTCTGCCAAAGTGCATAACCATACACTTTCCAACATTGTATTTCTTTTGCCACTTCTTTGCCCATTCTCCCAATCTATCCAAGTCTCTCTGCAGACTCTGTGTTTCCTCAGCACTACCGGCCCCTCCACTATCTTTGTATCATCAGCAAACTTAGCCACAAAGCCATCTATTCCATAATCCAAATCGTTGATGTACAACGTAAAAAGGAGCAGCACCAACACAGACCCCTGTGGAACACCACTGGTAACCGGCAGCCAACCAGAATAGGATCGCTTTATTCCCACTCTCTGTTTCCTGCCAATCAGCGAACGCTCTATCCACATATGTAACTTTCCCGTAATTCCATGGGCTCTTATCTTGTTTAGCAGCCTCATGTGCGGCATCTTGGCCAAGGCCTTCTGAAAATCCAAATACACAACATCCACTGCATCTCCCTTGTCTAGCCTACTTGTAATTTCCTCCAAAAATTGCAATAGGTTTGTCAGGCAGGATTTTCCTTTAAGGAAACTGTGCTGAGTTCTCCCTATCTTGTCATGTACCTCTAGGTACTCCATAACCTCATCCTTGACAATCGACTCAAACAACTTCCTTAATGATAGTTTCAAGCAGTTTCCTGACTACAGACATGAAGCTAACCGGCCTATAGATGCCCAGTTTTTTTTTAAAATACTGATGTCTCATTCACTGTCTTCCAATCCACCAGCACCCACCCAGAGTCCAGAGAAATTTGGTAAATTTTGTATCTACTATAACTTCTGCCATTTCTTTCAATACCCTAATGAATCCCATAAGAACATAGTTTGTCTACCTTCAGGCTCATCACTACCTCTTTAGTGACAGTAATCGTATCGGCATCCTCATCTCCCAATGCGTCCATGATATCTTTCTTTAGCATATGAGACATGCTTTCCACCATGAAATAGTCATTTAAGGCCTCAATCATTTCCACACATTTCTTAATATTAATTTATCCTTCTTTGAAGTTCACTTTAGCCACCCTTTTCTACTTTATATAATTACAAATATTTTACTATTTGTTTTTTATATTTTGTGCCAGTGTATTTTCATAATCTACTGTCCCTTTCTTTATTGCTTGCTCAGTGGTTCTTTGTTGCTTCTTGACAGTTTTCCAATCCTCCAACTTCCCGCTACTCTTGGCAGATTTTGTATTCATGAGCTTTTAATTTGATGCTTTCTTTTATTTCCTCAGTTATCCAGGCCAGCCCTCCTTGGCCTTACAGTCCTTGCTATTAACTGGAACATGCTTTTGTTGAGCACCATGAAAAACCTCTTACAAAGACTTCCACTGTTCCTCAACTGTCCCACAATAAGGTTTATGATCCCAGTCCACACTAGCCAGCTCCTCCCTCATCCCATTGTATCCTCCCTTCTTTAGGGCATAATAGACTGGTTGTAGATCGATCTGTTGCGGAGAGGATGTATCCAATCATGGGAGAGTCTAGGACTACAGCCTCAGAATAGAAGGATGCCCCTTTCAAAGAGAGACAAGGAGGAATTTCGTAATATGCTGAAGTGCTGGTCAGACTACACCTGGAGTATTGTGATGATTACCTAAGAAGAGTGGCATTGGAAAGGATCCGGAGGAGGTTTACGAAAATGGTAAACACAAAATAATCTGCAGATGCTGGGGTCAAAGCAACACTCACAAAACGCTGGAGGAACTCAGCAGGTCGGGCAGCATCCGTGGAAATGATCAGTCAATGTTTCGGGCGGGAACCCTTCGTAAGGACTGTAGAGGGAAGGGGCAGAGGCCCTAAAAAGAAGGTGCGGGGAGGGTGGGAAGGAGAAGGCTGGTAGGTTCCAGGTGAAAACCAGTAAGGGGAAAGATAAAGGGGTGGAGCAGGGGAAGCAGGGCGGTGATAGGCAGGAAAGGTGAAGAAGGAATAGGAGAAAGCACAATGGGTACTAGAAGGAGGTGGAACCATGAGGGAGGTGGTAGGCAGCTGGGGGAGGGGGCAGAGTGACATAGGGATAGGGGGAGGGAATTACCGGAAGTTGGAGAATTCTATATTCATACCAAGGGGCTGGAGACTACCTAGATGGTATATGAGGTGTTGCTCCTCCAACCTGAGTTTAGCCTCATCATGGCAGTAGAGGCTGCCATGTATGGACATATCCGAATGGAAATGGGAAGCAGAGTTGAAGTGGGTGGCTACCGGGAGATCCTGTTTGTTGTGGCGGACAAAGCGGTCCCCCAATCTGCATCGGGTTTCACCAATGTACAGGAGGCCGCACCAGATGCAATAGATGACTCCAACAGACTCACAAGTGAAGTGTTGCCTCACCTGGAAGGACTGTTTGGGGCCCTGAATGGTGGCAAGAGAGGAGGTGTAGGGACAGGTGTAGCAGGGATAAGTGCCAGGTGGGAGATCCGTGGGGAGGGACATGTGGATCAGGGAGTCACGGAGGGACCGACCCCTGCGGAAAGCGGAGAGGGAAAGATGTGCTTAGTGGTGGGGTCCTGTTGAAGGTGACAGAAATGGTCCTGGGAATGAAAAAGGTTAACATATGAAGACTCTGGGCCTGTGCTCACTAGAATTTAGAATAATGGGGAGAGGGGGGTCTCTGGGAAACCTACTGAATATTGAAAGGCTTAATCAGAGTGTATGCAGAGAGGATGTTTCCTAAATTAGGTGAATCTAGGACCAAAGGGCACAGCCTCAGAGGACAAGAATGGCCCTTCAGAATCTGATTTATTATCACCGGCACGTGTCATGAAATTTGTTAACTTAGCAGCAGCAGTTCAATGCAGTACGTAATATAGAAGAAGAAAATAATAATAAATCAATAATTCAATTTACGTAATACATATATTGAGTAGATTAAAATTGTGCAAAAACAGAAATAATTGTATATTAAAAAAGTGATGTAGTGTTCATGGGTTCAATGTCCATTTAGGAAATAGACGGATGAGGGGAAGAAGCTGTTCCTGAAAAGAAGAAAGGAGGAATTTCTTTAGCCAGAGGGTGGTGAATCTGTAGAAATTCTTGCTACAGATGGTTGTGGAAGCCAAGTCATTGGATACATTTAAAGCAGGAGGGTCAGTTAAAGTTACAGGGAGAGAAGGTAGGAGAATTGGATTGAGAGGGGGGGAAAAAAACCATGATCAGTAGCAGAGCAGAATCAATGGGCCAAATCATCTAATTCTATGTCTTGTGGTCTATTATACAAGTGCATGAGGAATTGAATCATACTGTGATCACTCTTTCCAAGATAGTCCCTAACTGCAAGATATTTAATTTTACCTGCCTTATTGCACAGGACAAAATCTAAGATAGCATTTTCCCTTGTAGGTTCACTAACTTGCTGTTCAAGAAAGCTATCTCTGATGTATTCTCTGAAGTCCTCCTCAAGATTACTAAGGCGAACTTGATTCACTCAATCTGTTGGTTGTCTGTCATATCCAGGAGATCTGTGCTGGTGAGTTTTTAAAGTGGAAAACCTGTTACACTGGGGCAGTTCCACTCTCTCAACCTCAAAAGTTCAGGTCCAGTGTTTCAAGTAGTTGTCATAAACTGGTGACTTTTTTGGTTGCAATGGATGAGCAGGACTTCCTCTGTGCTTTATCATGTCCTTTGCTCTGCATGAAGCATGGCAGGAGCACCCTCCTGGCCATTGGATGTCACTGTTGTTCTCATCCGCAGTCTGCCAGAGCTGACCACATGCTAGGATAAGCATGTCCCTATCTCATCAGATCATGAGGCTCTCCAGGTACTCTCATCTGGTTTAGCCCACCTGTCAAAGCTGCATGCAGCAGTGTGGCTGCTATCAATTGCAAACAGCTACTTGGAAACACAAATGAGAGCTGAGTGTCTGGTGGTGTCCAAAGGTGAGTGAGCTGCCCCAGAATGAACACGACAAGACAAAGGTGGTATGGCTTCCTGAACGACCCATACACCCCAATCTACGTGCACGTGAAAGATCCCAGTGACAACTGCCATTCCATTCTTACGTGACACAGGAAGAGGCTCCCTCTACATCATCCTGTCACACACGCCCGGTGACATGGTCAGCTACATGTTGAGGCTCCCTCCACACTGTCCCATCACACACTCCCAGTGTCAGAATCAGACACGTGCTGATGCTCCCTTCACACCATCCCATCTCACATACACCCACCGACAGGGTCAGGCACAGGATGAGGCTCCCTCCGCACCACCCCATCACTCATTCCCAGTGACAGTGTAGGACTCCATCCACTCTGGTTTCTCCAACTAACATTCTCACCACACCCTCACTTCTCTTACCTTTCTGATGAAGTGACGCTGGATTTTCTGATCGTCTAGACTCTGGTGGAACATTTCAGAGTTGCTCGTGTAACTGGGTGGTACCTCTTCGGGTGCTGTGAACGGACAAGATTCTGGTTAGTTACAGCCATACCTTCCTGAGGTTCCTCCATCCTTGTGCTGGCACAGGTGGGGTCAGCTCCTGAATTTGAAGTGCGATGGTGAGATAGCTGACTCTGATTTTGCCTGGCTGTCCAATCGCAGCAGTCCCCATCCCTTGCCATTCACTCCCACTGCCCATAATCCCAATGGACCCCATGCCTTCCCATTCACTCCCACTGCCTATAATCCCAATGGACCCCATGCCTTCCCATTCACTCCCACCGTACACAATCCAACAGACCCCACCCCTTCCCATTCACTCCCACTGCCCACAATCTCAATGGACCCCATCCCTTCCCATTCACTCCTACCATACACAATCCAACAGACCCCACCCCTTCCCATTCACTCCCACCATACACAATCCCAACAGACCCCACCCCTTCCCATTCACTCCCACCATACACAATCCCAACAGACCCCACCCCTTCCCATTCACTCCCACCATACACAATCCCAACAGACCCCACCCCTTCCCATTCACTCCCACTGCCCACAATTCCAATGGACTCCATGCCTTCCATTTCACTCCTACTATACACAATCCCAATGGACCCCATCCCTTCCCATTCACTCCTACCATACACAATCCCAATGGACCCCACCCCTTCCCATTCACTCCCACCATACACAATCCCAATGGACCCCACCCCTTCCCATTCACTCCCACCATACACAATCCCAATGGACCCCACCCCTTCCCATTCACTCCCACCATCCACAACCCCAACAGACCCCACCCCTTCCCATTCACACCCACCATACACAATCCCAATGGACCCCATCCCTTCCCATTCACTCCTACCATACACAATCCCAACAGACCCCACACCTTCCCATTCACTCCCACCATACACAATCCCAATGGACCCCACCCCTTCTCATTCACTCCCACTATACACAATCCCAATGGACCCCACCCCTTCCCATTCACTCCCATCATACACAATCCCAATGGACCCCACCCCTTCCCATTCACTCCCACTGCCCACAATTCCAATGGACCCCACACCTTCCCATTCACTCCCACCATACACAATCCCAATGGACCCCACCCCTTCCCATTCACTCCCATCATACACAATCCCAATGGACCCCACCCCTTCCCATTCACTCCCACCATACACAATCCCAATGGACCCCACTCCTTCCCATTCACTCCCAACATACACAATCCCAATGGACCCCATCCCTTCCCATTCACTCCCACCGTACACAATCCCAATGGACCCCACCCCTTCCCATTCACTCCCACCATATACAATCCCTCAGTCTGTGAATGTTTGATGTGTAGGACTGTTAAACCACAAGTTCCCTGTTACTCCACATATGCGCTGGTTGGGAAATGCTCTGCAGAGACACCAGTAGCTTGATTGGGTCACCCTGCGCAGCACCATTACCTCTCCAGGCAGCAGACACCTCGTTGTGGACGAGGGTCGTCTTGTCATTGTTTTCGGAGCTCATAGTAGGTGCTGCTGAAGGAGGCGGCTCCTGCGGAGAGGAGGGATGTCATCAGGTCGGGGCGATAGCTGAAACCATCCCCTCTGTCCCTACCCTACCCTCAACCCTTAGGGTCAGTCTCCCACCTCTCCCTCCCCCCTCCCACCTCTCCCTTCCCTTCCCCCCCACCCTCTCACCCCTTCACACTCTCCCCCTCCCCCTCTCACCTTCACCCTCACCTCCCCTCTCCTTCCCCTCCCCTCTCCTTCCCCTCCCCTCTCCTTCCCCCTTCTCCCTCAACTCCCTCCTTCCCCCACCATTACCCTCCCTCCTTTCTTTTCCCTCAACTTCTTCCCTATCCCTTCCCTCTCCCTCACTCTCCATCCTACCTACCCCCTACCCTTTTCAATGTCTGACAGCATTTGGTGAGAAGGCAGGCAGGGGCAATGAAGGAGACCATTCTGATAGGTAGTATTCCTTATAGTGTAGGGGACTGAGAGGTGATGTTACAGAGGAGTATCAAATCACAAGATAGGGTAAATATACATAATCTTTTTCCCAAGAACTAGAGGGCATAAGTTTGAGAGAGGAAAGATTTAATAGAAGTTTGAGGGTTAATTTTTTTGCACACGGGGGTGGTGGGTTGTGAGCAAGCTGCCAGCGGAGGTGGTAGAGGTGGATACAATTACAACATCTGAAAGACACTTGGACAGGAAAGGTGTCTAGGGATCTGGGCCAACCACGGGAATGTGGGACTGGCTTAGATGGGTCTACCTTGGTCGGCACAGCTAGGATGGGCTGAAGGACCTGTTCGCAGACCTTGATCTGTGGTTGCAGTAGAGTTGGGTCAACGGTCTGGAGCTTGTTCTGGTATCTTTGAGGCCAGGCTTCCACGAAGTTAAGCCATGGGCTCAGTACCCCTGGTGGTGAGGGTTAGGACTGAGACTATCCTCCTCCTTCCCATCCCCTCCCTAACCTGTTCCAGGACCTGTAGAAGCTGGATGGAAAGGGCAGAAGTTTCAGCCCCCTCCCTACTTCTCCTGTTGTTTCCAGGGTGGGGTGGTGGTCAATTCAATAGGATTGGGTGGGGAGGGTGCACTGGATGTGACATCACACAACTCCTCCCCCAAACTTCATTTTCTGTTACGCACGTGTCATAAGGCAGTTTCTACCCCTCCCACAGGTACTGAAGGGGGGAGTAATGGGGAAGGGGGAAAGGGAGAGGGGAAGGGAGGGGAAAGCAGGAAAGGATAGAAAGGAAGATGGAAAGGATAAAGGAAAGGGGGATGCGAGGGGCAAGATGGAGGTAAACAACGATGGTGAGAGTGAGAAACTGAGGGAAAGAGAGACAGAGACACCAACACAAAATGCTGGTAGATCTGAGCAGATCAAGCAGCATCTATAGAGGGGACTAATACTCTGCTGATAAAGGGTCCAGGCCTGAAACAACAATTGTCCATTCCCCTGCATTGAAGTTGCCTGACTTCCTGAGCTCCTCCGGCAGTTTGTGTGAGTTGCTCAAGGTTTCCATTGCCTGCAGAAACGACGAGAGGGAGACCGGAAGAAAAGACATTTTGAAAGATGGCAGGGGAGGGGGGGTGGAGTTGAATACTGGAGGTTGTAGTGCAGAGAGAGGGAGTTCAACCACCAGTCAATCCATAACACCACCTCCACAGCCGTCTGCTCCCCACATGTCCCCCACTCCTCTCCCCACTCTCTCCTTACAGATTCCCACTCCTCCTCTCCCCTATCACCCTCCCACTTTTCAACTTAAATCTCCGTCCTCCCCCCCCCACCCCCTCCCCGTCCCTTTCCCACCACGACCATCACTCCCGGAGAGGCTTGAGTTTGAGTTTAAGGTCTGGGTCTCATGGCCTCCGTCCTGTCTGCTGGGATGCTCCATCCCGCCCTCTCAGCTGAGATCCGATGGGGCCACGGGCGGCAGGCTGCTGTGTCTCAAAGGGGGAAGCCGGGCTGCGGTAGGAAGTCAGTATGGATCTTGTTCACACTCAGACAGCAGTGGTTGTGGGGAACGTGAGAATGGCGGGTGGCTGCCCCCACCTCGGGCAGCCCCTGTAATTTCAGGGAAATCTTCCCAGCCGCCCTCTCCCAGGGTAGAGGAGTCTGGAACCTAGGTGCTCAGGTTTAAGGTGAGCGAGAGGGAGTGAAAGGTACTGGGATAGAAAGCAAGGGAGGGAGAGAATGAGTGTGAAAGAGAGAGGTGGGGAAAGGTAGAGAGAAAATGAGAGCGATAGAGATGTACAGAGTAGCAGAGAGAGAGGTCCACAGTGACTCTCCTACCATTCTCACCTCTCAGCGGACAGACAAGATTCCATGGGTGAGAGGAGGCCTGGTGTACGGTATGAAGTTCTGCTCACGGCTGTACTGGAGGGATGTGGCTGTGTTAGGGAGAAGGCGGAGGAGATTCACCAGGGTGTTACCAGATCCAGAGGGTTGGACTTATTTGGAGACACTAATCAGCCTGGCACATTTTTCCCTGGAGCAAAAGAGACTGAGGGGAGACCTTATGGTCATAGTCATTTCCCCAGGGCAGCTGGGTCTAGAAATAGAAGACCGAGGAGGGTGGTGGGTGTGTGGAATGATCTGTTACAGGAGGTGGTAGAGGCAAGGATCATCACAATGTTTAAGAGTCATGTGGACAGGTACATGGACAGAGTAGGTTGAGAGGAATATGGGCAAATGGGACAAGATCGGGAAGCATGGACAAGTAGCCCCGAAAGGGCCTGTTTCCATGTTCCATGAATAAAGGAGCAATAGTTCTGGGTGGTAAGGAGTGAACGAAGTTCAGGTCACGGACATCTGCCTGCCTCTGCCTTACCCCTCCGTACCTACCATCTGCTCGTCTCCACTCTCAGTCCTGACGCAGAGTCTCAACCCACAGATTTCCCTTCACAGACGCTGCCCGACCCCAAGATCCTCCAGCTGTTTCGTTTGTCGCTCTGCAGCCGCTGATGCCTCCGAAGCAGGGCTCTGTGCCCAGATTTTGCCAACACTCGAGCCTCCTTTGAAGTTGCCCTGGGCAGATGGCTCCGGAGAGACAGGACAGATTATGTGAGGGGGAGGGGAAGTGGTGGAAGGCCCAGTGGATGTGGATCGTGCTGTTTCACAACCCCATACTTCCTCCTGCAGCCACTGCCTGTCACATGAGATGAATTTCACTCCAAGCACCTTCTCTGTCCTCCTCCTCTCTCTCAACTGCCTCTCCCTCCCTTTTCCTTTGCCTTCTCCCTCCCCCTCTCTCCCTTCTCCATCCCTTTCTCTTCTATTTCCCCTCTCCCCCACTCCCTCCCTCCCATTTTCCTTTCCCTACCACTCCCCATCCCTCTCTGCCACATTTTTCTCTCTCCCCCTCCCTTTCCCTTCTCTATCCTCTCTCCCTCTTTACCGCCCTTTTCCTTCCTTTTCTCCTCTCCCTTTTCTCACCTTTGCACTCTCCCCCTCTGCACCACCATCCTCATTTTTTCTTTCTCCTCCTTTCTCATCCCCTCTCCCTCTCTCTACAATATCTTCCCTCCTCTTTCCTTCCGCTTTTCTCCACCAGCTTTCTCCCCCTTTGCCATCTCACCACTCCCTCTCTCCCTCTCTCCCTCTCTCCCTCTCTCCCTCTCTCCCTCCCTCCCTCCCTCCCTCCCTCCCTCTCTCCCTCTCTCCCTCTCTCCCTCTCTCCCTCTCTCTCTCCATCCCTCACTTGCCCTCTTTCTCTTTCCCCTCTCTCTTCCCTCGGTATCCCTTTCCCTCTCTCTATCCCACTGTCTGCCTCTTCAATCTGTCTCTCTTGACCATCCATTTCTCCCTCTTTTCCCTTCTCAGTCTTACAGCTCCAGAGACTCAGATTTGACCCCAGCCTCTGCTGTGTGTGTGGTGTGTGTGTGTGTGTGTGTGTGTGTGTGTGTGTGTGTGTGTGGAGATTGCATGCTCTTCCTGTGACCCCATAGTTTCCCCCAAGAATACTGGTCCCCACCCACATCCCAGAGTCATATGGGTTGGTGGGTTAATCAGCTGCCGTGAATTGTCCCTCGGTGTGGCTGAGGGGTAGAATCTGGGTGTGGGACTGATAGGAATGGGATTGGTGGTCAGTAGGAACTGGATGGCCCGAAGAGACTGTTTCTGTGGTGGATCTCTCTCTGTCTTTCCCCCACCCAGAGGCCAGCTCCTGTGTACAATCTTTACTTGAAGGCCAAATCTTTACTTGGAGGCGGGAGGAGAAGATGGCAGCTCGCCTGCATGTGCGCAGCTCTCCGGTGAAAAATGATGTCGTATCTGTTAAATAGGGGATGTGGACAATTCTGATTTGATGGAGAATGGACGTGAAAGCACAGAGGAACATCTGGAGAAATTTCTGAAACGCCCGTCCACTGCTGTCGTTACTGTGTGGTTGGGAATCTTTTGGAGGGTCGGCCTCAAAATCCCCAGCCTTGCCTGCTTTTGGCAACTGAGAAGGAGGTCGAATCGTTCGGACAGAGATGGCGCTCAGTACTCGGTGTCGGAGAGCTGATCAGAGCTTGAATTTTTTGGATGACTCAGAGTCGGATTGTGGTCAGCATGGCAGGGAGGGTTTTTCTTCCTTCTCCCATCTGCGTGAGATGTGGGACATTTGAGAAACTTTGAACTTTACTGTGCTCACGGACTTCTTCATCAAGTTATGGTATCGTTCACTGTTTGTAACTATATGCTATAATTAAGTGGTTTTGTCAGTTTTTTCAGTCTTGGTTTGTCCTGTGTTTTGTGATATCACACTGGAGGAAATATTGTATCATTTCTTAATGCATGCATTACTAAATGACAATAAAAGAGGACTGCGTGTCTTCATAATCAGAAAAAAAAATCCTATTAGTCAACTTTATTTATTTTTTGAAGAAACTGGTCAGTTTATGGAACCTGGTATCTATTCCCTCTGGAAGATCCCCTGGAGAAAGTGGATGTTTGGTATTTTCCTCACACTCCAGTCCATTCAGTCCTTTGGGACTATGCGGCACCCACTACGCACAGGCACACCACACACGCTGCAAACCAACACTACACAGTACACATCGACAAAAACACCCTGCACACAGGCACTACACTCCGCATTTGGAGTTTTGTATGCAGTTTTGGGCTCAGTGTAGAATGAAGAATGTGCTGGCATTGGAGAGGGTCCTGAGGAGGTTCACAATAATGATCCTGGAGTGAAAGGCTTAACATATGAAGAACATCTTTTGACTTTGGGTCTGTACTCACAGGAGTTCAGAACAATGAGGGGAATCTCATTGAAACCTACAGAATATTGAAAGGCCTTAATAGAGTGTATGTGGAAAGGATGTTTTCAATGGTAGGAGAGTCTAGGACCAGAGGGCACAGCCTTAAATCAAAGGATGTCCCCCTTAGAATAGAGATGAAAAGGAATTTATTTGGCCAATAAGTGCTGAATACTTTAAATTCATTACCGTGGACACCTGTGGCAGAGTTTACCAAGTGGAATCAAGTGACATAGGTGATAATAGGGCTTTGCTTTCAGATGAGCCCAATGCCTTCTTGGCTCACTTTGATCATGAAACCATGGAGGAACTCATGCAGCCTCCAATGATTTCAGTCTGTGCGGCCAACATGACAGCATCCTTCAGAAGGGTGGAGCCAAGGAAAGCTCGGGTCCAAATGGGGTACCTAGCCAAGTATTAACGATCTGTGCTGCTCACTGAGATCTTTAACCACTCACTCCGGGAGTCTGGTCTACCCACATGCTTCAATTATACTGGTGCCCAACAAGAACATGGTAACCTGCCTCAATGACTATCATAGAGTCATAGGAAACGTCACCACAAAACAGGCCTTTCAGCCTATCTAGTCTATGCTGAACCTTTTAAGCTGCCTAGTCCATTGACCTACACCCGGACCAGAGCCCTCCATTCCCCTCCCATCCATGTACCTAACCAAGATTCTCTTAAACGTTGAAATCAAAAGTGAATCGACCACTTATGCTGGCATCTCATTTCACACTCTGACCACCTACCTGAGTGAATATGTTTCTCCTCATGTTCCCTTAAACATTTCACCTTCCACCCTTAACCCATGGCCTCTAGTTGTAGTTTCACAGTGCTTGCATTTACCCTACCTATACCCCTCATAATCTTGTATATCAAATCTCTCCTTAATCTTCTACATTTTAGGGAATAAATTTCTAACCTATTCAGTGTTTCCTCTAAACTCAGGTCCTTCTGTCCCAGCGACAACCTTTTAACTTTTCTCTGTACTCGTTCAGTTTTATTTACATCTTTCCTGTTGGTAGACGAGCAGAACTGCCTGCAGTACTCCAATTTAGACCTTACCAATGTCTTATACAACTTCAACATAACATCCCAACTCCTGTACTCAATGCTCAATGTGCCAAAAGTTTTCCTTACAGCCCTAATGGCCTGTGATGACACTTTCAATCAATTATGGACCTGTATTCCCAGATCCTTTTGTTCTACTGCTCTCCTCAGTGACCCACTACTCACTGTGCAAGACCTACCTTAGTCGGTACTCCCAAAATGCCACACCTCACACTTGTCTACATTAAATTCCATCTGCTATTTTCTCAGCTCATTTTTCCAGCTGGTCCAGATCCCACTGCAAGCTTCGCTCGTCTTCCATGCTGACAACTACACCTCCCATCTTGGTGTCATCTGCAAATTTGCTGATTAACCATATTATCATCCAGATCGTTGATATAGGTGACAAACAACAATGCACAGCACCAATCCCTTACAGCACTCCACTTACAGTATTCCACTCCACTTCATCGTCCAGTAACATTTACATCCACAGTGATGCTTTGAGAGTTTGGTGATGAAACATAATCATTCCTGCCTGAGAAGCAACTTGGACCCATTCCAGTTTGCCCACTGGCACAACAGGTCCACAGCAGATGCCATTTCATTGGCTCTTAACTCAACCCTGGAAGATCTAGACAGCAAAGATGCATACACCAGGATGCTCTTTATCGACCACAACTCAGCATTCAATACTATCATCTGCTCAAAACGAATCAATAAGCTTCAACACCTTGACCTCAATACCTCCTTGCACAATTGGATCCTCGATTATCTCACTTGCTGACCCCAGTCAATTTGAATTGACAACAACATCTCCATTAACACAAGTGCACCACAAGGCTGTGTGTTTAGCCCCCTTGTTCTGCTCACTGTGACTGCGTGCGCCTAAGAACTGCTCCAATCCCATATTCAAGATTGCTGATATCACCACTGTCACAAGCTGAATCAAAGTTGGTGACGAATCAGTACATAGGAGGGAGATTAAAAATCTGGCTGAGAGGTACCATGACAACAACCTCTGAATGCATGAATTGGGTGATGGGGGTCCCTGATAATGG
>NW_027278468.1:120397-198547 GCF_030028105.1 Mobula birostris
GTGTGAGCAGGGGGAGGGAGGGAGAGGACTGTGTGAGTGAATGGTGGGAGGGAGGGGACTGTGTGAGCAGGGGGAGGGAGCAAGGGGACAGATGGTGACAAAGCGACTGTTTATTCATTTCTATAGATGCTGCCTGACCTGCTGAGTTCCTCCAGCATTTCGTGTGTGTTGCATTGGATTACCAGCATCTGCAGAATTTCTTGTGTTTACGTTCAGTTTTGTGCCTGACTGTGTGAGGGAGAGGCAGCTGCGACAGGAACCTCACTGGCTTCAGGTGGGAGTCTGAACCTGGTAGGTGCGGGGTGTGGTGGGCTGTGCGGGGTCTTCTTACAAGAGAAAGAGGCAAGGTGACAGCAGGAGTGGGCAGTGGATTGTTTCAGTGTCAGCTCTGGATTCAGTCATGGCTCTGGACAGAGACAGGAACAGCAGAGGGTGGGGGAGATTGTGTGGGCCATCCCAGTCAGGGAAGGTGGAGGAGAGGGGATGTGGAGAAATTGGAGAGGGAATCTGGGACTGTGCGTGTACACTCAAACCACACACACACACACACACACACACACACTCACTCACTCACTCACTCACGCTGACACACACACACACTCACTCATGCTGACACACACACACACACACACACACACACACACACACTCACTCACTCGCGCTGACACACACACACACACACACACACACTCACTCACTCGCGCTGACACACACACACATACACTCACTCACTCACTCGCGCTGACACACGCACACACTCACTCGCGCTGACACACACACACACTCGCGCTGACACACACACACACACACACTCACTCGCGCTGACACACACACATACACACACTCACTCGCGCTGACGCACACACACACACTCACTCACTCACTCGCACTGACACACACACACACACACTCACTCACTCACACACGCTCACGCGCTGGCACACACGCACTCGCTCTCACGCACACTCACTCTCTCGCACACACTCTCACATTCATACACTCCTCACACACACACACACACACACACACACACACGCAAATTTCACACAATCACACACACTCTCGCTCTGTATTTGTGTCAGTTTTATGTGTGGGAATGTGTGTTGCTGAGGGAGAGGCTGTGAATGTTGCTGACAAAACAAAAGCGTACATACAACCACACTCTCCCCTCCTCCCCCTCCTCACCCTCCTCCCCTTCTCCTCTTCCCCTTCTCCCCTTCCCCTTCTCCCGCTCTCCCCAGATCCCCACTCCCCCTCCTCCACCTCTCCCCTCCTCCCCCTCTCCCCAGGTCCCCACTTCCCCTCCCCCCACACTCCCCCTCCTCCACCTCTCCCCATCTCCCCCTACCCACACTTTGCCCTTTCCCCTTTCCCCCTGCCCATCCCCTCTCTCTTCATCTCTCTAACAGTCCCTCCTCTCCCATCCGCTTGCACTCCGCTCTCCCCAACCCTTCCTTTTCCTCTCCCCCCGACACTTCCCTTTCCTCTCCCCGACCCTTCCCTCTCCCCAACCCTTCACTTTCCTCTCCCCCCGACACTTCCCTTTCCTCTCTCTCCCGGACCCCTCCCTTTCCTCTTCCCCCACGACACTTCCCTTTCCGCTCCCCACCTCCCCTCTCCCCTCCTCCCCCTTTCCCCAGGTCCCCACTCCCCCTCCTCCCCCTCTCCCCCTCTCCCCCTCCTCCACCTCTCCCCTCCTCCCCCTCTCCCCAGGCCTCCACTCCCCCTCCTCACCTCTCCCCCTCCTCCCCTCTCCCCATCTCCCCCTACCCACACTTTTCCCATCTTCCCCTACCCACACTTTGCCCTTTCCCCTTCCCCCTCCCCATCCCCTCTCTCTCCATCTCTCTAACAGTCCCTCCTCTCCCATCCGCTTTCACTCCGCTCTCCCCAACCCTTCCCTTTCCTCTCCCCCTGACACTTCCCTTTCCTCTCTCCCCGACCCTTCCCTTTCCTCTCCCCAACTCCCCTCTCCCCTCCTCCCCCTCTTCCTGGTCCCCACTCCCCTTCCTCCCCACTCCCCTCCTCCCCCTCTCCCCAGGACCCCACTCCCCCTCCTCTACCTCTCCCCCTCCTCCCCCTCTCCCAGGTCCCCACTCCCCCTCCTCCACCTCTCCCCATCTTCCCCTACCCACAGTTTTCCCACCTCCCCCTACCCACACTTTGCCCTTTCCCCTTTCCCCCTCCCCATCCCCTCTCTCTCCATCTTTCTAACAGTCCCTTCTCTCCCATCTGCTTTCACTCCTCTCTCCCCGACCCTTCCCTTTCCTGTCCCCCCGACCCTTCCCTTTCCTCTCCCCCCGACCCTTCCCTTTCCTCTCCCCCCAACACTTCCCTTTCCTCTCTCCCCTGACCCTTCCCTTTCCTCTCCCCCCGACCCTTCCCTTTCC
Organism: Mobula birostris; assembly: GCF_030028105.1. Classification (NCBI taxonomy): domain Eukaryota; kingdom Metazoa; phylum Chordata; class Chondrichthyes; order Myliobatiformes; family Myliobatidae; genus Mobula; species Mobula birostris. Next base: position 122,788 of record NW_027278468.1, read on the forward strand.
TCTCTCCCCCGACCCTTCCCTTTCCTCTCTCCCCCAACCCGTCCCTTTCCTCTCTCCCCGACCTTTCCCTTTCCTCTCTCCGACCCTTCCCTTTCCTCTCTCCCCCCGATCCTTCCCTTTCCTCTCTCCCCGACTCTTCCCCTTCCTCTCCCCCGACCCTTCCCTTTCCTCTCCCCCCGACCCTTCCCTTTCCTCTCCCCCTGACCCTTCCCTTTCCTCTCTCCCCGATCCTTCCCTTTCCTCTCCCCTGAATCCTTCCCTTTCCTCTCCCCAGACTCTTCCTTTTCCCCTCTCGCCCTGACCTTTCCCTTTCCCCTCTCGCCCCGATCCTTCCCTTTCCCCTCTCCCTGACCCTTCCCTTTCCTCTCTCCCCGACCCATCCCTTTCCTCTCTCTCCCCTGACCCTTCCCTTTCCTCTACCCCCAACCCTTCCTTCCTCTCTCCCCCCGACCCTTTCCTTTCCTCTCCCCGACCCTTCCCTTTCCTCTCTCCCCGACCCTTCCCTTTCCTCTCCCCCTGACCCTTCCCTTTCCTCTCTCCCCGATCCTTCCCTTTCCTCTCCCCCGAATCCTTCCCTTTCCTCTCCCCAGACTCTTCCTTTTCCCCTCTCGCCCTGACCTTTCCCTTTCCCCTCTCGCCCCGATCCTTCTCTTTCCCCTCTCCCTGACCCTTCCCTTTCCTCTCCCCCCGACCCATCCCTTTCCTCTCTCTCCCCTGACCCTTCCCTTTCCTCTCCCCCCAACCCTTCCTTCCTCTCTCCCCCCGACCCTTTCCTTTCCTCTCCCCGACCCTTCCCTTTCCTCTCTCCCCGACCCTTCTCTTGCCTCTCCCCCCGACCCTTCCCTTTCCTCTCTCCCCGACCTTTCCCTTTCCTCTCTCCCCGACCCTTCCCTTTCCTCTCCCCCCGACACTACCCTTTCCTCTCTCCGACCCTTCCCTTTCCTCTCTCCCCGATCCTTCCCTTTCCTCTCTCCCCCGACCCTTCCCTTTCCTCTCCCCCGATCCTTCTCTTTCCTCGCTCCCCGACCGTTCCCTTTCCTCTCCCCCCGACCCTTCCCTTTCCTCTCCCCGACTCTTCCCTCTCCCCAACCCTTCACTTTCCTCTCCTCCCCACACTACCCTTTCCTCTCCCCACCTCCACTCTCCCCTCCTCCCCCTTTCCCCAGGTCCACACTCCCGTTCCTGCCCCTCTCCCCCTCCTCCACCTCTCCCCTACTCCCCCTCTCCCCAGGTCCCCACTCCCCCTCCGCACCTCTCCCCTCCTCCACCTCTCCCCAGGTCCCCACTCCCCCTCCTCCCCCACTCCCCCTCCTCCACCTCTCCCCCTCCTCCCCTCTCCCCATCTCCCCCTGCCCACACTTTTCCCCTCTTCCCCTACCCACACTTTGCCCTTTCCCCTTTCCTCCTCCCCATCCCCTCTCTCTCCATCTCTCTCACAGTCCCTCCTCTCCCATCTGCTTTCACTCCTCTCTCCCCAACCCTTCCTTTTCCTCTCCCCCCAACACTTCCCTTTCCTCTCCCCCCGATCCTTCTCTTTCCTCGCTCCCCAACCCTTCCCTTTCCTCTCCCCCCGACTCTTCCCTTTCCTCTCCCCGACTCTTCCCTCTCCCCAACCCTTCACTTTCCTCTCCCCCCCAACACTTCCCTTTCCTCTCTCTCCGACCCTTCCCTTTCCTCTCCCCCCGATACTTCCCTTTCCCCTCTCCCCTCCTCCCCCTCTCCCCAGGTCCCCACTCCCCCTCCCCCCCACTCCCCCTCCTCCACCTCTCCCCCTCCTCCCCCTCTCCCCAGGTCCCCACTCCCCCTCCTCACCCCTCTCCTCCTTCCCCTCTCCCCAGGTCCCCACTCCCCCTCACCCCCAGTCCCCCTCCTCCACCTCTCCCCATCTCCCCCTACCCACACTTTGCCCTTTCCCCTTTCCCCCTCCCCATCCCCTCTCTCTCCATCTTTCTAACAGTCCCTCCTCTCCCATCTGCTTTCACTCCTCTCTCCCCAACCCTTCCCTTTCCTCTCCCCACCTCCCCTCTCCCCTCCTCCCCCTCTCCCCAGGTCCCTACTCCCCTTCCTCCCGTCTCCCCTCCTCCCCCTCTCCCCAGGTCCCCACTCCCCCTCTCCCCCCCACTCCCCCTCCTCCACCTCTCCCCCTCCTACCCCTCTCCCCAGGTCCCCACTCCTCCTCCTCACCTCTCTCCTCCTCCCACTCTCCCCAGTCCCCCTCCTCCACCTCTCCCCAGTCCCCCTCCTCCACCTCTCCCCTTCTCCCCCTACACACACTTTTCCCATCTTCCCCTACCCACACTTTGCCCTTTCCCCTTTCCCCCTCCCAATCCCCTCTCCCTCCATCTTTCTAACAGTCCCTCCTCTCCCATCTGCTTTCATTCCTCTCTCCCTGACCCTTTCCTTTCCTCTCCCCCGACCCTTCCCTTTCCTCTCTCCCCTGACCCTTCCCTTTCCTCTCCCCCCTGACACTTCCCTTTCATCTCTCCCCCGACCCTTCCCTTTCCTCTCCCCCGACCCTTCCCTTTCCTCTCCCCCAAACCCTTCTCTTTCCTCTATCCCCGACCCTTCCCTTTCCTCTATCCCCCCGACCCTTCTCTTTCCTCTCTCCCCGACTCTTCCCTTTCCTCTCCCCCCGACCCTTCCCTTTCCTCGCTCTCCAACCCTTCCCTTTCCTCTCTCCCCGACACTTCTCTTTCCCCTCTCCCCGACCCTTCCCTTTCCTCTCCCCGACTCTTCCCTCTCCCCAACCCTTCTCTTTCCTCTCCCCCCGACACTTCCCTTTCCTCTCCCCACCTCCACTCTCCCCTCCTCCCCCTTTCCCCAGGTCCACAATCCCCTTCCTCCCCCTCTCCCCCTCCTCCACCTCTCCCCTCCTCCCCCTCTCCCCTCCTCCCCCTCTCCCCAGGTCCCCACTCCCCCTCCTCCCCCACTCCCCCTCCTCCACCTCTCCCCCCCTCCTCCCCTCTCCCCATCTCCCCCTACCCACACTTTTCCCATCTTCCCCTACCCACACTTTGCCCTTTCTCCTTTCCCCCTCCCCATCCCCTCTCTCTCCATCTCTCTCACAGTCCCTCCTCTCCCATCTGCTTTCACTCCTCTCTCCCCAACCCTTCCTTTTCCTCTCCCCCCCGACACTTTTCTTTCCTCTCTCCCCGACCCTTCCCTTTCCTCTCCCCCCTGATACTTCCCTTTCCTCTCTCCCTGACCCTTCCCTTTCCTCTCCCCACCTCCCCTCTCCCCTCCTCCCCCTCTCCCCAGGTCCCCACCCCCCCCCCCCCCCACTCCCTCTCCTCCACCTCTCCTCCTCGTACCCCTCTCCCCAGGTCCCCACTCCTCCTCCTCACCTCTCTCCTCCTCCCACTCTCCCCAGTCCCCCTCCTCCACCTCTCCCCAGTCCCCCTCCTCCACCTCACCCCTTCTCCCCTACCCACACTTTTCCCATCTCCCCCTACCCACACTTTGCCCTTTCGCCTTTCCCCCTCCCAATCCCCTCTCTCTCCATCTTTCTAACAGTCCCTCCTCTCCCATCTGCTTTCATTCCTCTCTCCCTGATCCTTTCCTTTCCTCTTCCCCCGACCCTTCCCTTTCCTCTCCCCCCGACCCTTCCCTTTCCTCTCTGCCCTGACCCTTCCCTTTCCTCTCCCCCCGACCCTTCCCTTTCCTCTCTCCCCTGATCCTTCCCTTTCCTCTCCCCCCTGACACTTCCCTTTCGTCTCTCCCCCGACCCTTCCCTTTCCTCTCCCCCAAACCCTTCTCTTTCCTCTATCCCCGACCCTTCCCTTTTCTCTATCCCCCCGACCCTTCTCTTTCCTCTCTCCCCGACTCTTCCCTTTCCTCTCGCCCCGACCCTTCCCTTTCCTCTCTCCCCCAACCCTTCCCTTTCCTCTCTCCCCGACCCTTCCCTTTCCTCTCCCCCCGACACTTCCCTTTCCTCTATCCCCGACCCTTCCCTTTCCTCTCCCCCTCAACACTTCCCTTTCCTCTCTTCCCGACTCTTCCCTTTCCTCTCCCACCGACCCTTCCCTTTCCTCTCCCCCGAGCCTTCCCGATCCTTCCCTTTCCTCTCTCCCCGACCCTTCCCTTTCCTCTCTCCCCCGACCCTTCCCTTTCCTCTCTCCCGATCCTTCTCTTTCCTCACTCACCGACCCTTCCCTTTCCTCTCCCCGACTCTTCCCTCTCCCCAACCCTTCTCTTTCCTCTCCCCCCGACACTTCCCTTTCCTCTCCCCACCTCCACTCTCCCCTTCTCCCCCTTTCCCCAGGTCCACACTCCCCTTCCTCCCTCTCTCCCCCTCTCCCCTCCTCCCCCTCTCCCCAGGTCCCCACTCCCCCCTCCGCACCTCTCCCCTCCTTCCCCTCTCCCCAGGTCCCCACTACCCCTCCTCCCCCACTCCCCCCTCCTCCACCTCTCCCCCCCTCCCCTCTCCCCATCTCCCCCTACCCACACTTTTCCCATCTTCCCCTACCCACACTTTGCCCTTTCTCCTTTACCCCTCCCCATCCCCTCTCTCTCCATCTCTCTCACAGTCCCTCCTCTCCCATCTGCTTTCACTCCTCTCTCCCCAACCCTTCCTTTTCCTCTCCCCCCCGACACTTCTCTTTCCTCTCTCCCCGACCCTTCCCTTTCCTCTCTCCCCCGATACTTCCCTTTCCTCTCTCCCCGACCCTTCTCTTTCCTCTCCCCACCTCCCCTCTCCCCTCCTCCCCCTCTCCCCAGGTCCCCACTCCCCCTCCCCCCCACTCCCCCTTCTCCACCTCTCCCCCCTCCTCCCCCTCTCCGCAGTCCCCCTCCTCCACCTCACCCCTTCTCCCCCTACCCACACTTTTCCCATCTCACCCTACCCACACTTTGCCCTTTCCCCTTTCCCCCTCCCAATCCCCTCTCTCTCCATCTTTCTAACAGTCCCTCCTCTCCCATCTGCTTTCATTCCTCTCTGCCCTGACCCTTCCCTTTCCTCTCCCCCCGACCCTTCCCTTTCCTCTCTCCCCTGACCATTCACTTCCCTCTCCCCCCTGACACTTCCCTTTCGTCTCTTCCCCGACCCTTCCCTTTCCTCTCCCCCAAACCCTTCTCTTTCCTCTGTCCCCGACCCTTCCCTTTCCTCTATCCCCCCGACCCTTCCCTTTCCTCTCTCGCCGACCCTTCCCTTTCCTCTCCCCCCGACCCATCACTTTCCTCTCTCCCCCGACCCTTCCCTTTCCTCTCTCCCCGACCCTTCCCTTTCCTCTCCCCCGACACTTCCCTTTCCTCTATCCCCGACCCTTCCCTTTCCTCTCCCCCCCAACACTTCCCTTTCCTCTCCCCTCCCGACACTTCCCTTTCCTCTCTCCCCGACCCTTCCCTTTCCTCTCCCCTCCGACACTTCCCTTTCCTCTCTCCCCGACCCTTCCCTTTCCGGCCCCCGAACCTTCCGTTTCCTCTCTCCCCAACCCTTCCCTCTCCCCGACCCATACCTTTCCTCTCCTCCGACCCTTCCCCTTCCTCTCTCCCCGACCCATCCCTTTCCTCTCTCCCCGACCCTTCCCTTTCCCCTCTCTCCCCGACCCTTCCCTTCCCTCTCTCCCCGACCCTTTCCTCTCTCCGACCCGACCCTTCCCTTTCCTCTCCCCCCGACCCTTCCCTTTCCTCTCTCCCCAATTCTTCCCTTTCCTCTCTCCCCAACCCTTCCCTTTCCTCTCTCCCCGACCCATCCATTTCCTCTCCCCCCGACCCTTCCCTTTCCCCTCTCGCTCCGACCCTTCCCTTTCCCCTCTCCCCGACCCTTCCCTTTCCTCTCCCCGACTCTTCCCTTTCCTCTCCCCCCAACCTTCCCTTTCCTCTCCCCCCACACTTCCCTTTCCTCTCCCCGATCCTTCCCTTTCCTCTCTCCCCGACCCTTCCCTTTCCTCTCTCCCCGACCCTTCCCTTTCCTCTCCCCCTGACCCTTCCCTTTCCTCTCTCCAACCCTTCCCTTTCCTCTCTCCCCAACCCTTCCCTTTCCTCTCTCCCCAACACTTCCCTTTCCTCTCTGCCCAACACTTCCCTTTCCTCTCTGCCCGACTCTTCCCTTTCCTCTCCCCCCGACCCTTTCCTTTCCTCTCCCCCCGACCCTTCCCTTTCCTCTCCCCGATCCTTCCCTTTCCTCTCTCCCCTACCCTTCCCTTTCCTCTCTCCGATCTTTCCCTTTCCTCTCCCCCGACCCTTCCCTTTCCTATCTCCCCGACCCTTCCCTTTTCTCTCTCCCCGACCCTTCCCTGTCCTCTCCTCCCGATCCTTCCCTTTCCTCTCTCCCTGACCCTTCCCATTCCTCTCCCCCAACCCTTCCCTTCCCTCTCTCCCAGACCCTTCCTTTTCCCCTTATCCCCGACACTTCCCTTTCCTCTCCCCCCGATCCTTCCCTTTCCACTCTCCCCGACCCTTCCCTTTCCTCTCTCCCCGACCCTTTCCTCTCTCCGACCTGACCCTTCCCTTTCCTCTCCCCCCGACCCTTCTCTTTCCTTTCTCCCCGATCCTTCCCTTTCCTCTCTCCCCAACCCTTCCCTTTCCTCTCTCCCCGACCCATCCCTTTCCTCTCCCCTGACCCTTCCCTTTCCCCTCTCGCTCCGACCCTTCCCTTTCCTCTCCCCCGACCCTTTCTTTTCCTCTCTCCCTGACCCTTCCCTTTCCTCTCCCCCCGACCCTTTCCTTTCTTCTCTCCCTGACCCTTCCCTTTCCTCTCTCCCCGACCCTTCCCTTTCCTCTCCCTCCGATCCTTCCCTTTCCTCTCCCCAGACTCTTCCCTTTCCCCTCTCACCCCAAACTTTCCCTTTCCCCTCTCGCCCCAATCCTTCCCTTTCCCCTCTCCCTGACCCTTTCCTTTCCTCTCTCCCCGACCCTTCCCTTTCCTCTCCGCCCGACTCTTCCCTTTCTCCTCTCTCCCCGACCCTTCCCTTTCCTCTCTCCGACTCTTCCCTTTCCTCTCCCCCCGGCCCTTCCCTTTCCTCTCTCCGACCCTTCCCTTTCCACTCTCCCCAACCCTTCCCTTTCTTCTCTCCGACCCTTCCCTTTCCCCTCTCCCCGACCCTTCCCTTTCCTCTCTCCCCTGACCCTTCCCTTTCCTCTCCCCCCTGACACTTCCCTTTCCTCTCTCCCCGACCCTTCCCTTTCCTGTCCCCCCGACCCTTCCCTTTCCTCTCTCCCCGACCCTTCCCTTTCCTCTCCGCCCGACTCTTCCCTTTCTCCTCTCTCCCCGACCCTTCCCTTTCCTCTCTCCGACTCTTCCCTTTCCTCTCCCCCCGGCCCTTCCCTTTCCTCTCTCCGACCCTTCCCTTTCCCCTCTCCCCGACCCTTCCCTTTCCACTCTCCCCAACCCTTCCCTTTCTTCTCTCCGACCCTTCCCTTTCCCCTCTCCCCGACCCTTCCCTTTCCTCTCTCCCCCCGACCCTTCCCTTTCCTCTCCCCGACTCTTCCCTTTCCTCTCCCCCCAACCTTCCCTTTCCTCTCCCCCCAACACTTCCCTTTCTTCTCCCCCTGCCCTTCCCTTTCCTCTCTCCAACCCTTCCCTTTCCTCTCTCCCCAACCCTTCCCTTTCCTCTCTTCCCAGCCCTTCCCTTTCCTCTCTCCCCAACACTTCCCTTTCCTCTCTGCCCGACTCTTCCCTTTCCTCTCCCCCCAACCCTTTCCTTTCCTCTCCCCCCGACCCTTCCCTTTCCTCTCCCCGATCCTTCCCTTTCCTCTCTCCCCGACCCTTCCCTTTCCTCTCTCTGACCCTTCCCTTTCCTCTCTCTGACCCTTCCCTTTCCTCTCTCTCCGATCCTTCCCTTTCCTCTCCCCCGACCCTTCCCTTTCCTATCTCCCCGACCCTTCCCTTTTCTCTCTCCCTGACCCTTCCCTTTCCTCTCTCCCTGACCCTTCCCTTTCCTCTCCTCCCGATCCTTCCCTTTCCTCTCTCCCTGACCCTTCCCTTTCCTCTCCCCCAACCCTTCCCTACCCTCTCTCCCCGACGCTTCCTTTTCCCCTTCTCCCCGACCCTTCCCTTTCCTCTCCCCCCGACCCTTCCCTTTCCTCTCTCCCCGACCCTTCCCTTTCCTCTCCTCCGACATTTCCCTTCCCTCTCTCCCCGACCCTTCCCTTTCCCCTCTCCCCAACCCTTCCCTTTCCTCTCTCCTCGACCCTTCCCTTTCCTCTCCCCCGACCCTTCCTTTTCCTCTCTCCCCGACCCTTCCCTTTCCTCTCTCCCCGACCCTTCCCTTTTCTCTCTCCCTGACCTTACCCTTTCCTCTCCCCACCTCCCCTCTCCCCTCCTCCCCCTCCTCCTCCACTCCACCTCCTCCACCTCTCCCCCTCCTCCCCTCTCCCCATCTCCCCCTACCCACACTTTTCCCATCTCCCCCTATTTACTCTTTGCCCTTTCCCCTTTCCCCCTCCCCATTCCTTCTCTCCCCATCTCTCTCACAGTTCCTCCTCTCCCATCTGCTTTCACTCCTCTCTCCCCAACCCTTCCCTTTCCTCTCTCCCCGACACTTCCCTTTCCTCTCCCCCCGACCCTTCCCTTTCCTCTCCCCGATCCTTCCCTTTCCTCTCTTCCCGACCCTTCCCTTTCCTCTATCCCCGACCCTTCCCTTTCCTCTCTCCGACCCTTCCCTTTCCTCTCTCTCCGATCCTTCCCTTTCCTCTCCCCCGTCCCTTCCCTTCCCTCTCTCCCCGACCCTTCCCTTTCCTCTCTCCCCGACCCATCCCTTTCCTCTCTCCCCGACCCTTCCCATTCCGCTCCTCCCGACCTTTCCCTTTTCTTCTTCCCCCCAACCGTTCCCTTTCCTCTGTTCCCGACCTTTCCCTTTCCTCTCTCCCCTGACCTTTCCCTTTCCTCTCTCCCGCAACCCTTTCCTTTCATCTCTCCCCTTCACTCTAGTCTAAAACCAGAGAGCACAGGTTTCAGGTGAGCGGAGAAAGAATTAAAAGGTCCCAAGGAATCCATTTTCCAAACAGAGAGTGGTTGGTGTTTGGGACAGGCTGTCAGTGGAAATAGTGGCGTCCAGGTCTCTCACAAGGTTGAAAAGACATTCGGACAGATGCATACTCAGCAAATGTATGCGGAATGCAGGCGAAAGGGTCCGGCTCAGGTTAGCATGAACGAAGGGCCTGTTTCTGTGCTGTTGACCCTCTCTCCTCCGCTCCCCACCCTTCCCCATACTCTCCCCCCCACCTCTCTCTCTCTCCCCCTCCACTCCCCTCCAACTCCTCCTCTTTTACTCCTCGCCTGACTCCAACCTTCTCAGCTCGGACACCGTCAGACAGATCCAAGCTCCCAGAACACGGGACGGCAAGGAGGAGATCCGGGCAGCCACGACCGCTGGTGGAGAGAGAGAGAGACGGAGAGCGAGGGAAAGGACGCAGGCACTAGGGAGATCCTGCCTGGTCCCAAGCAGCAACACCTCTTGGAACAGGAGGCCAACCATCCAACCTCTGACCTGCTTTCGGGGCCCTACCGCTCACCCTGACGACCTCTCCCCTTGACGTCAGCATCTAGAAAACTGGTCAAGGCCACAGTCGGGCCCCCATCACCCGGCAACAATGTCGGGAGCCAAACGCCCCGGGGAGACCCTTGCCTCCCTCCTTGCCGCCCTCTTCCTCCTCGTCTTCCTCGCCCCCCGCCGGGCTCGCTCCCAGAACGAGACGGAGCCCCTGGCCCTGGAGGGGAAGTGCTTGGTGGTGTGTGACTCCGATCCGCAGGCCAGCCCGAGGAAGGGGATGGGGGGAGAGGGGGCATCCCTGGGGATGTCGGTTCGTACCGCCGGCGTCAGGGCCGCCTTCTCCGCCCTGCGGGGAACCAACCATGAGCCAGCGTCGCCCCCCAATGGGTCTGCCTCCGTCAGATTTGATCAGGTGAGTGTGTGTGTGTGTGTTGTGTACTGGTAAATTGGTTTATCATCAGTTACAGTGAAAATCTTTGTTTGTACAGATCATTTCATCAGATCAGTACAGGGGAAAAGCAATAATGGACTGCAAAATAAAGTGTTACAAAGAGGAAGTACAGACAGACCATAAGGAAGAGGTAGTCAGTGAAGCCAGGAGTTTTGTCGGACTGTTCAATGGAGTTTTCTATCAGTGGGATTGCAGCTGTCTTCGAGCCTGGTGGTGTGTGCTTTTGGGTTTTTGTATCTTCTGCCCAGTGATGGGGGGGAGACAAGAGAAAGCCCATGGTGAGTGGGGTTTTTGGTTATGTTGGCTGCTTTGCTGAGGCAGAGAGGTGTATAGACCAGTCTATATCAGTACCATGGACTCTCTGCAGTTGCTTGCAGTCAAGGGCAGAGTAGTTGCTGAACCAAGACACAATGCAGACGGATAGGATGCTCTCTATGAGCACGTACGTAAGCACTGCTGAGGGTCAACCGGGACATGCCAGATTTCCTTACCCTGGGTGGCATGTCCCTGTCACCGTGCTGGGTGGAGATGTGACGTGTCCCTTTCCCGTTTTCTTCCATCCAGGTCTTGGTGAACATCGGCCGGCACTTCAACCGGGAGCTCAGCGTGTTCGTGGCTCCACAGAGGGGCGTCTACAGTTTCACCTTCCACGTGGTCAAAGTGTACAACCGTCAGACCATCCAGGTCCGGGGTTAGGATGTGTTTGGGGGGTGGGGGGTGGGAGGCTCATGTTTCCATTCTCCACCAGCATTTATCTCTGAAACCAGGTCCCTCCCCAATGGGACAGCTCTAATGTCAAGGATGTCCAATGGAAAGTTTGCCCGCAGAATGTGGCCAACTTTACCACTGTTCTGAAGGGCTAGTGGATGATAGTCTACCTTTCACGCCTGCCCATTTCCCTGACAACCGAGGCTCAAAGCCAGGGCTTGGCCAATGAGGAGTGGGGGTGAGTGTGGATGTGTTGTTTTGGAGGGGTGGGGGGAAGGATGTGCCAACGGGCTAGAAGGTGACCTTTCACCTTGATTTAAAATACTGGGCCATTAAGGACGGGATAATTGGGGGGTCAGTGGGTTGTGTAGTGACCTGTCACCTTCTGGGTCAGCTCTGGGTATGGGCGAGGAAGTTGACATTTAACTCTGATAACTCACAGTGTGGAGGAGGGACAGAAACGAGAGGGAGGCTCCCTGACCCCCAGCTGATCTCTGTCCTCCTTTCCACCCGACAGGTGAGCCTGAGTGTGAATGGCCGGCCGATCATCTCCGCCTTTGCCGGCGACCAGGAAGTGACCCGTGAGGCGGCGACTAATGGCGGGCTGGTTCACATGGAGAAGGGTGACCGGGCCTCGCTCCAGCTGGAGCAGGGGAGCCTCGTAGGTGGCTGGAAGTTCTCCACCTTCTCTGGCTTCCTGGTCTTCCCACTGTAACCTTCACACTGGGACATCATCTGACCTGCTGGGGGTTGGGAATGGGGAGCACCCTTTTCCCAGATCCATCATCTGACCTGCTGGGGGTTGGGAATGGGGAGCACCCTTTTCCCAGATCCATCATCCCCATCAGATGTGGTTGACCAGCCCAAATTTCAAATGTTAACTTAGGAGGGGTGGACAGGGTGTATTTAAGAGTAGGGAGGATGAGGAGCCCTCAAAGCTCGGCTAACCCATCCCATTGCCAAGTGACAGGTGAGCGAGGGGGATGTGAGGTGGTTCGAACTTTCAAGATGTGGGTTCTTCCCATATTCCAAGAATGTCACCCTCAGGATGTGGCCAGCCCTTCCAGAATTCCATGAGGAAGGGATTCCTGACGCCCCCACCACCCACCCACCTGCCTCATTTGGCCAGTGTTCCTGTAATTCTAAAGGGAAGATTGTTCTCAGGATGAAGCCAACCCCCACAATTCCAAGAGTTATCAGTGGGGGTGGGATGAGTTGGGAAGAGATGAGTGTGTTGGGTGGGGGGAAGGTAGGGGAGGAGGCTTTAAGGCTTTTTCCCATCATGCCAAGGGTGTGTCGGGGTGGGGGATGAGATCCTCAAGATGTGGCCAACCTTCTCATAATTCCATATGCATCCTTGGGGAGAGTCGCCCTCAGGAAGTGGTCAACCCTCCAATAATTCAACGGGTGACATGGGGAAATGATTCCCTCCTCCACAGGATGACTAACCATCCTATCACTGCCAAGGGTGTGACCCTCAGCATGTGGCCAACCTTCCCATAATTCTCCAGGGACAGTTTGCCCTCAAGATAAAACATAGAACATAGAAAAGTACAGCACAGTACAGGCCCTTTGGCCCACATTGTTGTGCCGACCCTCAAACCCTGCCTCCCTTATGACCCCCACCTTAAGTTCCTCCATATACCTGTCTAATAGTCTCTTAAGTTTCACTAGTGTATCTGCCTCCACCACTGACTCAGGCAGTGCATTCCACGCACCAACCACTCTCTGAGTAAAAAAACCTTCCTCTAATATCCCCCTTGAACTTCCCACTCCTTACCTTAAAGCCATGTCCTCTTGTATTGAGCAGTGGTGCCCTGGGGAAAAGGTGCTGGCTATCCACTCTTATCTATTCCTCTTAATATCTTGAATACCTCTATCATGTCTCCTCTCATCTTCCTTCTCTCCAAAGAGTAAAGCCCGAGCTCCCTTAATCTCTGATCATAATGCATACTCTCTAAACCAGGCAGTATCCTGGTAAATCTCCTGTGTACCCTTTCCAATGCTTCCACATCCTTCCTATAGTGAGGCGACCAGAACTGGACACAGTACTCCAAGTGTGGCCTAACCAGAGTTTTATAGAGCAGTATCATTACATCGCGACTCTTAAACTCTATCCCTTGACTGATGACAGCTAACATCCCTTCCCTTCGAGGAGTTGTCCTCAGGACATGGACAAAACCTTCTCATAATTCCAGGGGTACAGTTGCTTTCAGGATGACTGCAGCCTTCTATAATTCCCAATGGTCTCTCAGCGGGGCAGGCAAGGGCTTCAAACTTTGGCCAATTGCCCCATCATCCCAAAGGGTAACCTCAGGCCAGGGCCCCTTCACTAGTTCCTGGCCAAAATCTGACACCCTATTTCTAGCCCTGGCCCCCTTGCTGCATCTGCGGTACTGAACGCTCACTGCCCTCGTCCCCGCACCTCCCAGCAACCATCTATGCCCCTCCACTCTCCCACTTCCTGACGTCCATGGGAAAGATATCTCATGCTTTCTACCCAAGAGGCTGTGGCCTGACAAGAGAACAGGACTTGGAAATGTGAGCCAATTTCTCTCCTACTCTGCACCAACAGAAGGCCCTCTGTTCATCCCCACCTCAGTCCCATCCAGTGACCTCTGCTCCCGAGCTTCCCTCAACTGCTCGGTGACCAGCTGACTGAGGCCAGGGGAGGGCCCAGAAACTCAAGGACTGGCAGGAAAGATCCTGGCCACCCGGAAAGAGCGACACAGCTTGGGTCATTGAATATTCCAACCCCTTTATCAGGGTTACCTGACATAGATGCTACCTTTTTAATGGGGTTGCCTAAAGAGGAATTCTCCCTTTAACAGGGCTCCCTGTTGGAGAGAAACTCCCCTTTTAACAGGGGTCCCTGACAGAAAGAGTGACTTCCTCTTGGAACTTACAGAGGGAACTCCTGGGTAGTTGGTTGGAGTTAGTCTGGTTATCACTGGTAGACATAATAACATCCTTGGGACCGGAGGGAGCTTTGAATGTCTTCCTTGCTTCAGCGGGGTCCTGTAACGATGGCACAAAACTGGTGTGGCTTCGGAAACAGTTTCAGACTCAGCGCTGGGGGCATCGTCACTGCTGTGTATCACATCTTCACCTCTGTACTGACGCCCTCCTCCTCATTCCCAGTCCTCACACATTTATTAAATTACCCTGTTAAGGATGTCTAAAGCATGGTGTCCTTTGGTGATTTTAATAACTTTGCGCCTGTGTTTGGGTCCTGCGGCAAATGATTGACAGAGAGACCCTCCTCTCTCAACAGGGGGACCAAGTACAGATACATTCTGGGCTCCAGCTTACTTAGTTCTTCAGAGGACAGGGGACAGAACCACCCTTCTCTCTCCCAGTACAAGCTGTAACTCAGACCGTGCAGTGACCCAGTGGTTAAAGCTGTTACCTCAGAGACTTGGGTTCAATCCCCACCTCCAGCACTCTATCTGTGTGAGAGTGAGAGAAAGTATGCGAGCAAGTGAGGGAGAAACTATGTGAGTCGGCCCCCCCAACACCCAAGTCTTCCCATTTCCTCCCAGAAATGGAGTGAGGGAGGGGGATCCCCAGATACTGGAGGGGGTGAGAGGGAGCTCCCCTAATACTGGAGGTTCAGAGAGGGAGCACCCCTTATCTCCTCCATCACTCTTCAGCATCAGGGAAACAGGAAGGGGATGAAGGGGAGTCCCCAGATACAGGACAGTGAGGGGTATCGAGAGACAACTCCCGGATAAAGGAGTTTACAGGTTGGTGGATTAAATCATCCGCTGTGTATTATCCCCCCAGTATGTGGCTGGGATCTGGGTGAATAAAACGGAATAATGTGTAAGACTGGGGATCAGCAGATACTTGATGACCCGAAGGACATACAGCAGCCACAATGGCTGCATGACAGCCTCGGGAGGCGACTGGGATCGAGCCGAGGACCTGGTGCAAGTGTCTGTGAGGAGAGGTGAAATGCGGAGAGGACCAAGGGAGGAGACGAGCCTCGAGAAAATCTTTCGCAGTGTCTATGGTGAGGAGAAGCAGGTGATGCAGAGAAGTCCAGCTGATCCTGCGGAGGGGACAATGTCATCAGAGAGAAGAACAGATTGAGAGCACGGTCAGAGATCAAATATCTCTTCACACCCCTCACTGGTACAGAGCAAAGGGGACAGGGAGGTCAGAGATTAAGTATCTTCTCTGCCCCTCACATAACACAAACATACCCCATACCCATCACTGCAACATTGAAACACTCTGGCCTCCTTTGAGAACAAATGCTCCCTCCTTGAGGTTCTTCCATAGGAGATCCTACTTTGGTGTCATCTGGAATAGGCTTCCTGCAAGTTAAAAATACAATCTTTATTCGGTTATGTCTGAGTTCAAGGTCACGTTGAAAATATTGACAGCCTCGATGGGAATTGACAGACTGATTCAAGATTCATGATTGCCCTGCCGTTGATGTCAGACCACAATTTAATCAAAGGTCCCCTGTCACAGTTCTCAGCTCGTTCTTCTTCTCAATTACATGGTTTGTTTGTGCAGTAATTCTCAAAATGACAGAACAGAGTCCTGCAGTCCTCTACAGCGGTAATGTGGTTAGAATTAATGAAAGTGAAAGTACACCAAGGACAAACCAGAGTGGAGTGAGGCTCCCTCCACACCATCCCGTCACACATTCCCAGGGACAGGGTCAGACACAGTGTGTGACTCCCTCCACACCGTCCTGTCACACACTCCCCAAGGACAGGGTCAAATACCGGCTGAGGCACACTGGATAGAGCGCATGTGGACAGGATGTCTCCAATGATGGGAGAATCTAGGACCAGAGGGCACAGCCTGAGAATATAAGGACTTATCTTTAGAGCAGAGATATGGAGGAATTTCTGAAGACAGTGTATGGTGTATCTGTGGAATTCATTGCAACAGCAGCAGAGGCCAAGACATTGGGTATATCTTAAATGATAATTGATAGGTTCTTGATTCATAAGGCTGTCAGAGGTTCCGGGGAGAAGGCTGGGGAATGGGGTGGAGATATTAGCCATGGAGCTGCCTCGACAGGCCAAATGGCCGAATTCTGCTCTGATCGCTTATAGCCCAAGCCAGACGCGGGTGAGACTCCCTCTACACAATTCCAAGGCTAGGGTTAGACACAGAATCTGTCCACATTCTACTGTCATGTTTCTGAGGTAGGGTTGATCTATAAATATCAGTTTGTTCTCCAGTTTCACTGGGTGTGAGGGAATAATGTCCGGAACTCTGAGGCAGCAGCAAGCGGTGTAATCCTCCGACCACCTGTCTGAGCCCCTGAGAGAGAGGCAGGCTGTCAAACACTCACATTCTCTCTCACAGTGTGTGGGAACACACACACACACACACACACACACACACACACACACACACACACACACCAGTTAACACACAAACACACTCGTACACCCAGTTACACATGAAGGCACGTATTCATACTCACACTGACACACACACAAGCACACAGATCGTAATCACACACTGACATATGCTCAATACATATACATGGCCGCACACACATACACACACACACGCATGTCTGTGTACAGACACACATACACGCACATATGGGCACACACTCATACATACACTTTCTCACGTATGGACACACACACACACACACACACACACACACACACACACACACACACACAAGTCTCCAGCTACCTGCTGGATCCCCAGCCCTCTGTGCCTGTGCCAGAAGCCGCTGCCCCCACCAGCTCGGCCCCTTCCCGTCTCCCACAGCCCCGCCGTGGGCCAGATGGCCAGCACAGCAGCACGCTCCAGCCCAGCACAGACCCACAGGGCTCGAACCATCTGCTACTCCTGGCGCTCTGCTAGCACCATCACAAAAGTTCCTTGCCTGTTCCCTCTCCACCCTCTTCCCATCCCCTCTCGTAGGACCATAAGGCTTAGGAAGAAAATTAGGGCATTTGGCTGTCAAGTCTGCTCTGCTATTTCATCATGGCTGATTTATTATCCCTGTCAACCCCATTCTCCTGCCTTCACTCCACAAGCCTTGATGCCTTTACTAATCAAGAATCTATCAACCTCCACTTTAAATCTACACAATGACTTAGCCACCACAGCTCTCTGTGGCAATGAATCCCACCAATTCACTACCCTCTGGCTAACTAAATTCCTCCTCATCTCTAGTCTAAAGAGCTGCCTTTGTATTCTGAGGTTGTCCACTCTGGTCTCAGAATCCTCCACTGTTGAAAACATCCTCTGCCCACATCCACTCTATCCAGGCCTTTCAATATTCAATAACTTTCAATGAGATCTCACCTCATTTTTCCAAATTCCGAAGTACAGGCCCAAAGCCATTAAATGCTCCTCATACATTACCCTTTCATTCCCAGCATTATTCTCCTGAACCTTCTCCGGATCCTCCCCAATGCCAGCACAAACTTTCTTTAGATAAGGGGCCCATTACTGCTTTCAATTTACAGTGCCTTATAAATCCTCAGCATTGCATCCCTGCTTTTACATTCTAGTCCGTTCGAAATGAATGCTAACATTGCACTTGGCCTTCCTTGCCAAAGATTCTGATAACCTTCAGAGAATCCTGCAAGAGGACTCCCAAGTCCCTTTCATCTCTGATTTCTTCATTTGCTCCTTGTTTAGAAAATAGTCCATGCTTTATTCTTTCTACTAAGGTGTATTGGTACACGACATTCCCTACATTGTATTTCATCTGCATCTTCTTTTCCCTTTTTCCTAATCTGTCCACGACCTTCTTCAGACTTCCTACTTCTTCATCACTACCCACCTCTTCACCTATCTTTGTATCATCCACAAAGTTAGGGATCCAGGACCAGCCATGGCGGAATGCCAGGGCAGACTCGATGGGCTGATTATCCTAATTCTGGTCTTATGGTCTTATGGTCTTATGGTCTGAACTTGGCCACAAAGCCACCAATTACATCATCCATATCATTAAATTTAGTCGGCTCCACCTTGGGCACCAGCCTACAAAGTACCCAGGACATCTTCAGGGAGCGGTGTCTCAGAAAGGCAGCGTCCATTATTAAGGACCTCCAGCACCCAGGGCATGCCCTTTTCTCACTGTTACCATCAGGTAGGAGGTACAGAAGCCTGAAGGCACACACCCAGTGATTCAGGAACAGCTTCTTCCCCTCTGCCATCCGATTCCTAAATGGACATTGAACCCATGAAAATTACCTCACTTTTTTTAATATGTATTATTTCTGGGTTTTTGCACGATTTTTAATCTATTCAATATACGTATACTGTAGTTGATCTACTTATTTATTATTTTTAATTTTTTTCTTCGTCTTCTGTATTACGTATTGCATTGAGCTGCTGCTGCTAAGTTAACAAGTTTCATGACACATGATAATAAACCTGATTCTGATTCTGACATATAACATGAAAAGGAGTGGTCCCAACACCAACCCCTGTGGAACACCAATAGTCACCAGCAGCTAACTAGAAAAGACCCCCGTTATTTCTTTGCCTCCTGCCAATCAGCCAATGCTCTGTCCATGCTAGTATCTCTCCTGTAATACCATGCATTCTTATCTTGTTTAGCAGCCTCATGTGCAGCACCTTGTCAAAGACCTTCTGAAAGTTCAACATTCTCTGACTCTGCTTTCTCATTCCTGCCTGTTATTTCCTCAAGGAATTCCAACAGATTTTTCAGGCAAGATTTCCCCTACAGGGGAAAATAGGACTTCAGCCTATTCTACCATGTGCCTCCAACTCTCTCTCCTCCCGTCCCCTCCGTTCTGCTCTGCTCCCCTTCCCTCGTCCTCCAACCCTCCCCTCTACTCCCATTGCCTCCCTGACAAAATCAGAGAAGTGTACAGCATGGAACGGACCATTCAGTCCAAATCATCTATGCCTTCCAAAGTGACTTCCTGTGTTTACATAGAAAATAGGTGCAGGAGTAGGCCATTCGGCCCTTCGAGCCTGCACCACCATTCAGTACAATCATGGCTGATCATCCAACTCAGACCCCTGTACCAGCCTTCTCTCCATACCCCCTGATCCCTTTAGCCACAAGGCCCATATCTAACTCCCTCTTAAATATAGCCAATGAACTGGCCTCAGCTGTTTCCTGTGGCAGAGAATTCCACAGATTCACCACTCTCTGTGTGAAGAAGTTTTTCCTCATCTCAGTCCTAAAAGGCTTTCCCCTTATCCTTAAACTGTGACCCCTCGTTCTGGACTTCCCCAACATCGGGAACAATCTTCCTGCATCTAGCCTGTCCAATCCCTTTAGGATTTTATACATTTCAATAAGATCCCCCCCTCAATCTTCTAAATTCCAGCGAGTATAAGCCTAGTCGATCCAGTCTTTCATCATATGAAAGTCCTGCCATCCCAGGAATCAATCTGGTGGCCAAAGTCTCTCTATATCTTTCCTATCCATGTACTGGTCCAAGTGTCTTTTAAATATAGTAATTGTCCCCACCTTTACCACTTCCTCTGGCAGCTTATTGCACACCTTACCACCCTTTGTGTGAAAAACTCACCCCTCAGGTCCCCTTTAAATCTTTATCCTCTCACCTTAAGCCTGTGGCTCTAGACTCCCTTACCTTGGGGAAAAGACAGTGAGTATCCACTTTATCGATGCTCCCTCATGATTTGATAAATCTCTATCAGGTCGCCCTTCAGTCTGCTTCGCTCCTGGGCAAACAGTCTGAGTCTGTCCTTATAAGCTAAGTCCTCCAGCCCTGGTAGCATCCTCGTGAATCTTTTCTGCACCCTTACCAGCTTGGCGACGCCCTATCTGTAGCTGGATGACCAGACTGGCACAGAACACTCCAAGTGTGGTCTCGCCTGCGCCTTGTACAATGCTTTATAAAATATTATACAGCTGCAAGTGTTAGACGTTGTTTGGAGTATTGTGTGTGGTTCTCGTCGCTCCATTAGATGATGGGGGCTTTGGAGAGGGTGCAGAGGAGGTTCACCAGGGTAGAACATTGAACAGAGAACAGCAACACGCTCTTCAGCCCATGATGTTCTGTGAATTCAGTCAATGACACCTTATCCCACCTGCCTACACAGGGTTCTTTGCATATTCGTGTTTCTGTCCAACAACAAATGTCTCTATTGCATCAGCCTCCATCAAACTTCAAAATTGAAAGTAGGTTTATTGTCGAAGTACCTATACATTAAACAACCTTGAGATTTGTTTCCATACAAGCAGCCCCAAAGCAAAGACGCCACCCAGGAGCCCATTTAAAAAAAGGCCATCAACAGAGAGAGGGGAAAAAAATCGTGCGAACAGTAAAAGTAAACAAGTAGCTTCAGAACTAGAGATTTGCGAAAGACCCAAAGCCAGGCATCGCTGCAGCTGCCGTAGGCAACAGCCTCAGATCACCGCAAAGCCGAGCAAACGGTGCGAGACCGCAGGCGCGAAGCCAGGCATCACGGCAGCCCGCACTGGCAGAACATTCAGGCACCCACGACTCTGTGTGAATATGAAAGCTGCCCCACACATTCCTTTGAACTTCTCCAACCCGCACCACCCTGCTCACATCAAATGCATATTTGGCAGTTCTCAGGCAGTACAGAGTTCTCAGTATAATTTGTTTATTTATTTGCACAATTTGTCTTCTTTTGTCAACCAGGCTTTACTAATGTGTAGCCTTTCAAAAATTCTACTGTATTTGCCTATAAATGCCTGCAAGAACGGAATCTCAATCTCGTACATGGTGACATACTTTGATAATGAATTGACTTCGACTTTGTCTTCCACCCTAGGAAGTCGATAACAGCTAACTACCCTAGCAACGCCTCTCCTAAGTTTATAAGCTTCCATCAGGTCTCACTTCAGCCTCTGTTGTTCCAGAGTTTTAATCAACATCTCCTTACGGGTGATACTCTCTAATCCTGGTGAACCTCTTCTGCACCCTCTCAAAAGCCCCCACAGCTTTCCTGTAATGGGGCAACCAGATGCGGACTAACCAGAGTTTTAAAAAGCTGTAACATAACTTTCTGCGTCTTGAATGCAGTTCCTTGTCCAATGAAGGATGACATGCTCTTTCCTTCTCTGCCACCATATTGACCATGTTTCAGAGGGCTACAGCCTTGTATCCCAAGATCCCTCTGTACATCAACACTGTTGACATAGAACAGCACAGTACAGGCCCTAAGGCCCACGACGTTGTGCTGACATTTAATTCCACACCAAAAACAATCTAGTGCTTCCGTCTGTGTAACCCTCTAACTTTCTATCATCCATGTTCCTACCTAAGACTCTCCTAAAGTGGCCCTAATGTATCTGCATTCCATGCACCCATAACTCTCTGCAAAACGATCTGCCTCTGACACCCCCTCTGTACTTTCTTCCGCTCACTTTAAAAGCAGGTATTAGCCATTTCCACCCTGGGAAAAAGGCACTGGCTGTATACTCTTTCCATGTTTTTATCAACTCCTATCTATTTCTATCAAGTCCCCTCTCATCCTCCTCCACTGCAAAGAGAAAAGCCCAAGATTGCTCCACCTTTCCTTA
The DNA here is from genome assembly GCF_030028105.1 of Mobula birostris. NCBI lineage: Eukaryota > Metazoa > Chordata > Chondrichthyes > Myliobatiformes > Myliobatidae > Mobula > Mobula birostris. The sequence continues at coordinate 143,876 of NW_027278468.1, forward strand.
TAAGATGTGCTCTCTAATGCAGGCTCTCTAATAGTAAATCTCATCTGCATCCTCTCTAAAGCTTGCACATCCTTCCTATAATAAGGGGTAGGCCATTTAGAACGGAGTTGAGGAAAAACTTTCTCACCCAGAAAGTTGTGGATCTGTGGAATGCTGTGCCTCAGAAGGCAGTGGAGGCCAAATCTCTGGATGCTTTCAAGAAAGAGTTAGATAGAGCTCTTAAAGATAGCGGAGTCAAGGGATATGGGGAGAAGGCAGGAACGGGGTACTGATTGTGGATGATCAGCCATGATCACAGTGAATGGTGGGGCTGGCTCGAAGGGCTGAATGGCCTACTCCTGCACCTATTGTCTATTGTCCATAATGAGGCAACCAGAACTGAACACAAAATCCCAAGTGTGTTCTAATCAGAGTTTTATAATGCTACATTACCTCGTGTTCTTGAACTCAGTCCCCTGACTAGTAAAGGCCAGCACACTGTATGGCTTCATAACAACCCTATCAACTTGCACAGCAGCTTTGAGGGACCTGTGGACATGGACCCCAAGATCCCTCTGTTCCTCCATATTCTAAGGACCCTGCCATTAACCCTTCAAATTTGACCTTCCCAAGTGAATCACTTCACACTTTTACAGACTGTGTTTTGCTCTGCCCTTGCAATTTGATCTTCCTGATCTTGTCTACATTAGCAAACATTAGACTCCCCCACACTAGTGAAAGAAAACTCTGACTATGTGATCTACGCCTCTCCTAATTTTACAGTCCTTGGTCAGATCACCCCCGAGCCTCCTGCATTTCAGTGAGGATAACCCCTCCTAATGACCACAGCTCTCTATTCCAAGGCCACATCCTGGCGAGTCTCCTCTGCTCTCTCTCAGCCGCCACCTCCACAAACTTCCTGTATAGTACGTGTACACCCTGCCCATGGCTAATCCTCCCCCTCAGACTCCAGCTCCCCAATCTCAAATCCAGCTTTATTACCACTCAGCCGCACACATCCAGCTCAACAAAATGCCATTCCTCTGGGGGCGAGGTGCAAAACACACTCATTCTAGTCACGCACGGCACGTTTAGTCACGATCCCGCGCAAACAGTCAAAAGGTAATATTAGCACCAGTTTCCGTGCTGGTGGTGCAGTGGTACAGTGGTACTTCGGAACGAATGTCCTAGCTTCCAATCCGGCCGGCTCCGTGCACGCTTTCCATCCGTGCTGGGTTGAGTGTCCAGCGAGCGACTCGGATTCGTAAAAGAGATAAAAGCTAAAGAAACGGCAAAGGTTGCGGCCCAAGGCGCAGAGAGGAATTTCCTGAGTGACTTATCCCAAAGATGAACGGGTTGACACAAAATGGAGCTGTATATTTACGTGGAACAGAGTAAAGACACTGGCACTATTGTGGTAAGAACGAGCAGCAGCGAAAGATGAAGAGTGCGGCTGTGAGATGGCGAGTGGGGAAGGGGGAGCATTCAGATGGGTGTGCATGTGCCATTTCACAGCCTGGTCATAAAACAGCTCAGCTTTGTGGCAGGGTGTGAAGAAGGGTCAGCATGTACCTCTGAACAACAGATCCTCGCCACTCACCCACTCCACCCCCCACCCCACTACAGCTTGTGGTAGAGACTAACCCCAGAATCCTGAGCATATTTTGTTCACTTTAGAGAGCTGTGCTAAGAGGTACCGAGATTGGAAACTGTACTGCAGAGATTCTCAAAGCTAATTCCAGGATCCTAAATCACTGATTGTAACCCCATTGATAACCCAGCTCCCTCACATTGCCCCTCAGTGACTCCTCTCCCCCAGCACCCTGTGTCACTCACTTTATCCCCACTGACGTTAACCCAGTTTCCTCACACCGTCCCTCAGTGACACCTCTCCCCCAGCACCCTGTGTCACTGACTGTATCCCCACTGACATTAACGCTGCTCCCGCACACCGTCCCTCAGTGACACCTCTCCCCCAGCACCCTGTGTCACTGACTGTATCCCCACTGACAATAACCAGCTCCCTCACACCGTCCCTCAGCGACCCCTCTCCCCCAGCCCTGTGTCACCGACTATATCCCCACTGACGACAATCCCGTTACCTCACACTGTCCCTCAGTGACACCTTTCCCCCAGCGGCCTGTGTCACTGACTGTATGCCCACTGACAATAACCCAGCTCCCTCACACCGTCCCTCAGTGACCCCTCTCCCCCTGCACCCTGTGTCACTTCCTGTATCCGCACTGACGATAAGCAAACTCCCTCACACCGTTCCTCAGTAACCCCTCTCCTCCAGCACCCTGTGTCACTGACTGTATCCCCACTGACGATAATCCAGCTCCCTCACACCGTCCCTCAGTGACCCCTCTCCCCAGCACACTGTATCACTGACTATATCCCCACTGACGTTAACCCAGCTCCCTCACACTGTCCGTCAGTAGCCCCTCTCCCCCAGCAGCCTGTGTCACAGACTGTATCTCCACTGACATTAATCCAGCTCGCTCACACCGTCCCTCAGTGACCACTCTCCCCAAGCCCTGTGTCACTGACTATATCCCCACTGACGACAATCCCGTTCCCTCACACTGTCCATCAGTGACCCCTTTCCCCCAGCGCCCTGTGTCACTGACTGTATCCCAACTGACGATAACCCAGCTCCCTCACACCGTCCCTCAGTGACCCCTCTCCCCCAGCACCCTGTGTCACTGACTGTATCCCCACTGACGATAACCCAGCTCCCTCACAACGTCCCTCAGTGACCCCTCACCTCCAGCTCCCTGTGTCACTGACTGTATCCCCACCGACAATAACCCAGCTCCCTCACACCGCCCCTCAGTAACCCCCTCCCTCAGCACCCTGTGTCACTGACTGTACCTCCACTGACATTAATCCAGCTCCCTCACACCGTCCCTCAGTGACCCCTCTGCCCCAGCCCTGTGTCACTGACTATATCCCCACTGATGACAATCCCGTTCCCTCACACTGTCCCTCAGTGACGCCTTTCCTCCAGCGCCCTGTGTCACTGACTGTATCCCCACTGACGATAACCCAGATCCCTCACACCATCCCTCAGTGACCCCCTCCCCCAACACCCTGTGTCATTAACTGTATCTCCACTGACGTTAACCCTTACACCGTCCCTCAGTGACCCCTCTCCCCCAGCACCCTGTGTCACTGACTGTATCCCCACTGACGATAACCAGATCCCTCACACCATCCCTCAGTGACCCCCTCCCCCAACACCCTGTGTCATTAACTGTATCTCCACTGACATAAACCCAGTTCCCGCACACCGTCCCTCAGTGACCCCTCTCCCCCTGCACCGTGTCACTTCCTGTATCCCCACTGACGATAACCCAACTCCCTCACACCGTCCCTCAGTGACCCCGTTCCCCCAGCGCCCTGTGTCACTGACTGTATCGCAACTGACGATAACCCAGCTCCCTCACACCGCCCCTCAGTAACCCCTCTCCCCCAGCACCCTGTGTCACTGACTGTATCCCCACTGACAATAACCCAGCTCCCTCACACAGTCCCTCAGTGACCCCCTCCCTCAGCACCCTGTGTCACTGACTGTTACCTCCACTGACATCAATCCAGCTCCCTCACACCGTCCCTCAGTGACCCCTCTTCCCCAGCCCTGTGTCACTGACTATATCCCCACTGATGACAATCCCGTTCCCTCACACTGTCCCTCAGTGACGCCTTTCCTCCAGCGCCCTGTGTCACTGACTGTATCCCCACTGACGATAACCCAGATCCCTCACACCATCCCTCAGTGACGCCCTCCCCCAACACCCTGTGTCATTAACTGTATCTCCACTGACGTTAACCCTCACACCGTCCCTCAGTGACCACTCTCCCCCAGCACCCTGTGTCACTGACTGTATGCCCACTGACGTTAACCCAGCTCCCTCACACCGTCCCTCAGTGACCCCTCTCCGCCAGCGCACTGTGTCACTGACTGTATCCCCACTGACGATAATCCAGCTCCCTTACACCGTCCCTCAGTGACCCCTCTCCCCCAGCACCCTGTGTCGCTGACTGTATCCCCACTGACGATAACCCAGATCCCTCACACCATCCCTCAGTGACCCCCTCCCCCAACACCCTGTGTCATTAACTGTATCTCCACTGACATAAACCCAGTTCCCGCACACCGTCCCTCAGTGACCCCTCTCCCCCTGCACCGTGTCACTTCCTGTATCCCCACTGACGATAACCCAACTCCCTCACACCGTCCCTCAGTGACCCCTCCCCCAGCACCCTGTATCACTGACTATATCCCCACTGACGTTAACCCAGCTCCCTCACACTGTCCGTCAGTAACCCCTCTCCCCCAGCACCCTGTGTCACTGACTGTATATCCACTGACATTAATCCAGCTCGCTCACACCGTCCCTCAGTGACCCCGTTCCCCCAGCGCCCTGTGTCACTGACTGTATCCCCACTGACGATAATCCAGCTCCCTTACACCCTCCCTCAGTGACCCCTCAACTCCAGCTCCCTGTGTCACTGACTGTATCCCCACTGACAATAACCCAGCTCCCTCACACCGCCCCTCAGTAACCCCTCTCCCCCAGCACCCTGTGTCACTGACTGTATCCCCACTGACAATAACCCAGCTCCCTCACACAGTCCCTCAGTGACCCCCTCCCTCAGCACCCTGTGTCACTGACTGTACCTCCACTGACATTAATCCAGCTCCCTCACACCGTCCCTCAGTGACCCCTCTTCCCCAGCCCTGTGTCACTGACTATATCCCCACTGATGACAATCCCGTTCCCTCACACTGTCCCTCAGTGACGCCTTTCCTCCAGCGCCCTGTGTCACTGACTGTATCCCCACTGACGATAACCCAGATCCCTCACACCATCCCTCAGTGACCCCCTCCGCCAACACGCTGTGTCATTAACTGTATCTCCACTGACGTTAACCCTCACACCGTCCCTCAGTGACCACTCTCCCCCAGCACCCTGTGTCACTGACTGTATGCCCACTGACGTTAACCCAGCTCCCTCACACCGTCCCTCAGTGACCCCTCTCCGCCAGCGCACTGTGTCACTGACTGTATCCCCACTGACGATAATCCAGCTCCCTTACACCGTCCCTCAGTGACCCCTCTCCCCCAGCACCCTGTGTCACTGACTGTATCCCCACTGACGATAACCCAGATCCCTCACACCATCGCTCAGTGAACCCCTCCCCCAACACCCTGTGTCATTAACTGTATCTCCACTGACATAAACCCAGTTCCCGCACACCGTCCCTCAGTGACCCCTCTCCCCCTGCACCGTGTCACTTCCTGCATCCCCACTGACGATAACCCAACTCACTCACACCGTCCCTCAGTGACCCCTCCCCCAGCACCCTGTATCACTGACTATATCCCCACTGACGTTAACCCAGCTCCCTCACACTGTCCGTCAGTAACCCCTCTCCCCCAGCACCCTGTGTCACTGACTGTATCTCCACTGACATTAATCCAGCTCGCTCACACCGTCCCTCAGTGACCCCGTTCCCCCAGCGCCCTGTGTCACTGACTGTATCGCAACTGACGATAACCCAGCTCCCTCACACCGTCCCTCAGTGACCCCTCTCCTCCAGCACCCTGTGTCACTGACTGTATCCCCACTGACATTAACCCCGCTCCCTCACACCATCCGTCAGTAACCCCTCTCTCCCAGCACCCTGTGTCACTGACTGTATCCCCACTGACGATAACCCCGCTCCCTCACACCATCCGTCAGTAACCCCACTCTCCCAGAACCCTGTGTCACTGACTGTATCCCCACTGATGATAACCCAGCTCCCTCACACCATCCCTCAGTGACCCCTCTCCCCCAGCACCCTGTGTCACTGACTGTATCCCCACTGACAATAACCCAGCTCACTCACACCGTTCCTCAGTGACCCCTCTCCACCAGCCCTGTGTCACTGACTATATCCCCACTGACGACAATCCCGTTCCCTCACATTGTCCCTCAGTGACCACTCTCCACCAGCACCCTGTGTCACTGACTGTATCCCCACTGACGTTAACCCAGCTCCGTCACACCGTCCCTCAGTAACCCCTCTCCCACAGCGCCCTGTGTCACTGACTGTACCTCCACTGACATTAATCCAGCTCCCTCACACCGTCCCTCAGTGACCCCTCTTCCCCAGCCCTGTGTCACTGACTATATCCCCACTGATGACAATCCCGTTCCCTCACACTGTCCCTCAGTGACGCCTTTCCTCCAGCGCCCTGTGTCACTGACTGTATCCCCACTGACGATAACCCAGATCCCTCACACCATCCCTCAGTGACCTCCTCCCCCAACACCCTGTGTCATTAACTGTATCTCCACTGACGTTAACCCTCACACCGTCCCTCAGTGACCACTCTCCCCCAGCACCCTGTGTCACTGACTGTATGCCCACTGACGTTAACCCAGCTCCCTCACACCGTCCCTCAGTGACCCCTCTCCGCCAGCGCACTGTGTCACTGACTGTATCTCCACTGACGATAATCCAGCTCCCTTACACCGTCCCTCAGTGACCCCTCTCCCCCAGCACCCTGTGTCACTGACTGTATCCCCACTGACGATAACCCAGATCCCTCACACCATCCCTCAGTGACCCCCTCCCCAAACACCCTGTGTCATTAACTGTATCCCCACTGACGTTAACCCAGCTCCGTCACACCGTCCCTCTGTAACCCCTCTCCCACAGCGCCCTGTGTCACTGACTGTATCCGCACTGACAATAACGCAGCTCCCTCACACCGTCCCTCAGTGACCCGCTCCCTCAGCACCGTGTCACTGACTGTATCCCCACTGACAATAACCCAGATCACTCACACCGTTCCTCAGTGACCCCTCTCCACCAGCGCGCTGTGTCACTGACTAGATCCCCACTGACAATAACCCAGCTCCCTCACACCGTCCCTCAGTGACCCCTCTTCCCCAGCACCCTGTGTCACTGACTGTATCCCAAATGACGATAACCCAGCTCCCTCACACCGTCCCTCAGAGACCCATCTCGCCCAGCGCCCTGTGTCACTGACTGTATCCCCACTGACGTTAACCCAGCTCCCTCACACCGTCCCTCAGTGACCTTTCTCCCCCAGTACCCTGTGTCACTGACTGTATCCCCACTGATAATAACCCAACTCCCTCACACCGTCCCTCAGTGACCCCTCTCTCCCAGCACCCTGTGTCACTGACTGTATCCCCACTGACGATGACCCCGCTCCCTCACACCATCCGTCAGTAACAGCTCTCTCCCAGCACCCTGTGTCACTGACTGTATCCCCACTGACGATAACCCCGGTCCCTCACACCATCCGTCAGTAACCCCTCTCTCCCAGCACCATGTGTCACTGACTGTATCCCCACTGATGATAACCCAGCTCCCGGACACCGTCCCTCAGTGACCCCTCTCCCCCAGCACCCTGTGTCACTGACTGTATCCGCACTGACAATAACCCAGCTCCGTCACACCATCCCTCAGTGAACCGCTCCCTCAGCACCGTGTCACTGACTGTATCCCCACTGACAATAACCCAGCTCACTCACACCGTTCCTCAGTGACCCCTCTCCACCAGCGCGCTGTGTCACTGACTGGATCCCCACTGATGACAATCCCGTTCCCTCACACTGTCCCTCAGTGACGCCTTTCCTCCAGCGCCCTGTGTCACTGACTGTATCCCCACTGACGATAACCCAGATCCCTCACACCATCCCTCAGTGACCCCCTCCCCCAACACGCTGTGTCATTAACTGTATCTCCACTGACGTTAACCCTCACACCGTCCCTCAGTGACCACTCTCCCCCAGCACCCTGTGTCACTGACTGTATGCCCACTGACGTTAACCCAGCTCACTCACACCGTTCCTCAGTGACCCCTCTCCACCAGCGCGCTGTGTCACAGACTGGATCCCCACTGACAATAACCCAGCTCCCTCACACCGTCCCTCAGTGACCCCTCTCCCCCAGCCCTGTGTCACTGACTATATCCCCACTGACAACAATCCCGTTCCCTCACATTGTCCCTCAGTGACCACTCTCCACCAGCACCCTGTGTCACTGACTGTATCCCCACTGACGTTAACCCAGCTCCGTCACACCGCCCCTCAGTAACCCCTCTCCCACAGCGCCCTGTGTCACTGACTGTATCCGCACTGACAACAACCCAGCTCCCTCACACTGTCCCTCAGTGACCCGCTCCCTCAGCACCGTGTCACTGACTTTATCCCCACTGACAATAACCCAGCTCACTCACACCGTTCCTCAGTGACCCCTATCCCCCAGCGCCCTGTGTCACTGACTGTATCCCCACTGACGATAACCCAGCTCCTTCACACCGTCCCTCAGTGACCCCACTCCCCCAGCACCGTGTCACTGACTGTATCCCCACTGACAATAACCCAGCTCCGTCACACCATCCCTCAGTAACCCCTCTCCCACAGCGCCCTGTGTCACTGACTGAATCCCCACTGATAATAACCCAACTCCCTCACACCGTCCCTCAGTGACCCCTCTCTCCCAGCACCCTGTGTCACTGACTGTATCCCCACTGACGATGACCCCGCTCCCTCACACCATCCGTCAGTAACAGCTCTCTCCCAGCACCCTGTGCCACTGACTGTATCCCCACTGACGATAACCCCGGTCCCTCACACCATCCGTCAGTAACCCCTCTCTCCCAGCACCATGTGTCACTGACTGTATCCCCACTGATGATAACCCAGCTCCCTGACACCGTCCCTCAGTGACCCCTCTCCCCCAGCACCCTGTGTCACTGACTGTATCCGCACTGACAATAACCCAGCTCCGTCACACCATCCCTCAGTAACCCATCTCCCACAGCGCCCTGTGTCACTGACTGTATCCGCACTGACAATAACGCAGCTCCCTCACACCGTCCCTCAGTGAACCGCTCCCTCAGCACCGTGTCACTGACTGTATCCCCACTGACAATAACCCAGCTCACTCACACCGTTCCTCAGTGACCCCTCTCCACCAGCGCGCTGTGTCACTGACTGGATCCCCACTGATGACAATCCCGTTCCCTCACACTGTCCCTCAGTGACGCCTTTCCTCCAGCGCCCTGTGTCACTGACTGTATCCCCACTGACGATAACCCAGATCCCTCACACCATCCCTCAGTGACCCCCTCCCCCAACACGCTGTGTCATTAACTGTATCTCCACTGACGTTAACCCTCACACCGTCCCTCAGTGACCACTCTCCCCCAGCACCCTGTGTCACTGACTGTATGCCCACTGACGTTAACCCAGCTCCCTCACACCGTCCCTCAGTGACCCCTCTCCGCCAGCGCACTGTGTCACTGACTGTATCCCCACTGATGATAATCCAGCTCCCTTACACCGTCCCTCAGTGACCCCTCTCCCCCAGCACCCTGTGTCACTGACTGTATCCCCACTGACGATAACCCAGATGCCTCACACCATCCCTCAGTGACCCCCTCCCCCAACACCCTGTGTCATTAACTGTATCTCCACTGACATAAACCCAGTTCCCGCACACCGTCCCTCAGTGACCCCTCTCCCCCTGCACCGTGTCACTTCCTGTATCCCCACTGACGTTAACCCAGCTCCCTCACACTGTCCGTCAGTAACCCCTCTCCCCCAGCACCCTGTGTCACTGACTGTATCTCCACTGACATTAATCCAGCTCGCTCACACCGTCCCTCAGTCACACCGTCCCTCAGTCACCCCGTTCCCCCAGCGCCCTGTGTCACTGACTGTATCGCAACTGACGATAACCCAGCTCCCTCACACCGTCCCTCAGTGACCCCTCTCCTCCAGCACCCTGTGTCACTGACTGTATCCCCACTGACGTTAACCCCGCTCCCTCACACCATCCGTCAGTAACCCCTCTCTCCCAGCACCCTGTGTCACTGACTGTATCCCCACTGACGATAACCCCGCTCCCTCACACCATCCGTCAGTAACCCCTCTCTCCCAGCACCCTGTGTCACTGACTGTATCCCCACTGATGATAACCCAGCTCCCTCACACCATCACTCAGTGACCCCTCTCCCCCAGCACCCTGTGTCACTGACTGTATCCCCACTGACAATAACCCAGCTCACTCACACCGTTCCTCAGTGACCCCTCTCCACCAGCCCTGTGTCACTGACTATATCCCCACTGACGACAATCCCGTTCCCTCACATTGTCCCCCAGTGACCACTCTCCACCAGCACCCTGTGTCACTGACTGTATCCCCACTGACGTTAACCCAGCTCCGTCACACCGTCCCTCAGTAACCCCTCTCCCACAGCGCCCTGTGTCACTGACTGTACCTCCACTGACATTAATCCAGCTCCCTCACACCGTCCCTCAGTGACCCCGTTCCCCCAGCGCACTGTGTCACTGACTGTATCGCAACTGACGATAACCCAGCTCCCTCACACCGTCCCTCAGTGACCCCTCTCCTCCAGCACCCTGTGTCACTGACTGTATCCCCACTGACGTTAACCCCGCTCCCTCACACCGTCCCTCAGTGACCTTTCTCCCCCAGTACCCTGTGTCACTGACTGTATCCCCACTGATAATAACCCAACTCCCTCACACCGTTCCTCAGTGACCCCTCTCCACCAGCGCGCTGTGTCACTGACTGGATCCCCACTGATGACAATCCCGTTCCCTCACACTGTCCCTCATGACGCCTTTCCTCCAGCGCCCTGTGTCACTGACTGTATCCCCACTGACGATAACCCAGATCCCTCACACCATCCCTCAGTGACCCCCTCCCCCAACACGCTGTGTCATTAACTGTATCTCCACTGACGTTAACCCTCACACCGTCCCTCAGTGACCACTCTCCCCCAGCACCCTGTGTCACTGACTGTATGCCCACTGACGTTAACCCAGTTCACTCACACCGTTCCTCAGTGACCCCTCTCCACCAGCGCGCTGTGTCACAGACTGGATCCCCACTGACAATAACCCAGCTCCCTCACACCGTCCCTCAGTGACCCCTCTCCCCCAGCCCTGTGTCACTGACTATATCCCCACTGACAACAATCCCGTTCCCTCACATTGTCCCTCAGTGACCACTCTCCACCAGCACCCTGTGTCACTGACTGTATCCCCACTGACGTTAACCCAGCTCCGTCACACCGCCCCTCAGTAACCCCTCTCCCACAGCGCCCTGTGTCACTGACTGTATCCGCACTGACAACAACCCAGCTCCCTCACACTGTCCCTCAGTGACCCGCTCCCTCAGCACCGTGTCACTGACTTTATCCCCACTGACAATAACCCAGCTCACTCACACCGTTCCTCAGTGACCCCTATCCCCCAGCGCCCTGTGTCACTGACTGTATCCCCACTGACGATAACCCAGCTCCTTCACACCGTCCCTCAGTGACCCCACTCCCCCAGCACCGTGTCACTGACTGTATCCCCACTGACAATAACCCAGCTCCGTCACACCATCCCTCAGTAACCCCTCTCCCACAGCGCCCTGTGTCACTGACTGTATCCCCACTGACGTTAACCCAGCTCCCTCACACCGTCCCTCAGTGAACCGCTCCCTCAGCACCGTGTCACTGACTGTATCCCCACTGACAATAACCCAGCTCACTCACACCGTTCCTCAGTGACCCCTCTCCTCCAGCACCCTGTGTCACTGACTGTATCCCCACTGACGTTAACCCCGCTCCCTCACACCATCCGTCAGTAACCCCTCTCTCCCAGCACCCTGTGTCACTGACTGTATCCCCACTGACGATAACCCCGCTCCCTCACACCATCCGTCAGTAACCCCTCTCTCCCAGCACCCTGTGTCACTGACTGTATCCCCACTGATGATAACCCAGCTCCCTCACACCATCCCTCAGTGACCCCTCTCCCCCAGCACCCTGTGTCACTGACTGTATCCCCACTGACAATAACCCAGCTCACTCACACCGTTCCTCAGTGACCCCTCTCCACCAGCCCTGTGTCACTGACTATATCCCCACTGACGACAATCCCGTTCCCTCACATTGTCCCTCAGTGACCACTCTCCACCAGCACCCTGTGTCACTGACTGTATCCCCACTGACGTTAACCCAGCTCCGTCACACCGTCCCTCAGTAACCCCTCTCCCACAGCGCCCTGTGTCACTGACTGTACCTCCACTGACATTAATCCAGCTCCCTCACACCGTCCCTCAGTGACCCCCTCCCCCAACACCCTGTGTCATTAACTGTATCTCCACTGACGTTAACCCTCACACCGTCCCTCAGTGACCACTCTCCCCCAGCACCCTGTGTCACTAACTGTATCCCCACTGACGATAACCCAGATCCCTCACACCATCCCTCAGTGACCCCCTCCCCAAACACCCTGTGTCATTAACTGTATCTCCACTGACATAAACCCAGTTCCCGCACACCGTCCCTCAGTGACCCCTCTCCCCCTGAACCGTGTCACTTCCTGTATCCCCACTGACGATAACCCAACTCCCTCACACCGTCCCTCAGTGACCCCTCCCCCAGCACCCTGTATCACTGACTATATCCCCACTGACGTTAACCCAGTTCCCTCACACTGTCCGTCAGTAACCCCTCTCCCCCAGCACCCTGTGTCACTGACTGTATCCCAACTGACGATAACCCAGCTCCCTCACACCGTTCCTCAGTGACCCCTATCCCCCAGCGCCCTGTGTCACTGACTGTATCCCCACTGACGATAACCCAGCTCCTTCACACCGTCCCTCAGTGACCCCACTCCCCCAGCACCGTGTCACTGACTGTATCCCCACTGACAATAACCCAGCTCCGTCACACCATCCCTCAGTAACCCCTCTCCCACAGCGCCCTGTGTCACTGACTGTATCCCCACTGACGTTAACCCAGCTCCCTCACACCGTCCCTCAGTGAACCGCTCCCTCAGCACCGTGTCACTGACTGTATCCCCACTGACAATAACCCAGCTCACTCACACCGTTCCTCAGTGACCCCTCTCCTCCAGCACCCTGTGTCACTGACTGTATCCCCACTGACGTTAACCCCGCTCCCTCACACCATCCGTCAGTAACCCCTCTCTCCCAGCACCCTGTGTCACTGACTGTATCCCCACTGACGATAACCCCGCTCCCTCACACCATCCGTCAGTAACCCCTCTCTCCCAGCACCCTGTGTCACTGACTGTATCCCCACTGATGATAACCCAGCTCCCTCACACCATCCCTCAGTGACCCCTCTCCCCCAGCACCCTGTGTCACTGACTGTATCCCCACTGACAATAACCCAGCTCACTCACACCGTTCCTCAGTGACCCCTCTCCACCAGCCCTGTGTCACTGACTATATCCCCACTGACGACAATCCCGTTCCCTCACATTGTCCCTCAGTGACCACTCTCCACCAGCACCCTGTGTCACTGACTGTATCCCCACTGACGTTAACCCAGCTCCGTCACACCGTCCCTCAGTAACCCCTCTCCCACAGCGCCCTGTGTCACTGACTGTACCTCCACTGACATTAATCCAGCTCCCTCACACCGTCCCTCAGTGACCCCCTCCCCCAACACCCTGTGTCATTAACTGTATCTCCACTGACGTTAACCCTCACACCGTCCCTCAGTGACCACTCTCCCCCAGCACCCTGTGTCACTAACTGTATCCCCACTGACGATAACCCAGATCCCTCACACCATCCCTCAGTGACCCCCTCCCCAAACACCCTGTGTCATTAACTGTATCTCCACTGACATAAACCCAGTTCCCGCACACCGTCCCTCAGTGACCCCTCTCCCCCTGAACGTGTCACTTCCTGTATCCCCACTGACGATAACCCAACTCCCTCACACCGTCCCTCAGTGACCCCTCCCCCAGCACCCTGTATCACTGACTATATCCCCACTGACGTTAACCCAGTTCCCTCACACTGTCCGTCAGTAACCCCTCTCCCCCAGCACCCTGTGTCACTGACTGTATCCCAACTGACGATAACCCAGCTCCCTCACACCGTCCCTCAGGGACCCCTCTCCTCCAGCGCACTGTGTCACTGACTGTATCCCCACTGACGATAATCCAACTCCCTTACACCGTCCCTCAGTGACCCCTCACCTCCAGCTCCCTGTGTCACTGACTGTATCCCCACTGACAATAACCCAGCTCCCTCACACCGCCCCTCAGTAACCCCTCTCCCCCAGCACCCTGTGTCACTGACTGTATCCCCACTGACAATAACCCAGCTCCCTCACACAGTCCCTCAGTGAACGCCTCCCTCAGCACCCTGTGTCACTGACTGTACCTCCACTGACATTAATCCAGCTCCCTCACACGGTCCCTCAGTGACCCCTCTTCCCCAGCCCTGTGTCACTGACTATATCCCCACTGATGACAATCCCGTTTCCTCACACTGTCCCCCAGTGACGCCTTTCCTCCAGCGCCCTGTGTCACTGACTGTATCCCCACTGACGATAACCCAGATCCCTCACACCATCCCTCAGTGACCCCCTCCCCCAACACCCTGTGTCATTAACTGTATCTCCACTGACATAAACCCAGTTCCCGCACACCGTCCCTCAGTGACCCCTCTCCCCCTGCACCGTGTCACTTCCTGTATCCCCACTGACGATAACCCAACTCCCTCACACCGTCCCTCAGTGACCCCTCCCCCAGCACCCTGTATCACTGACTATATCCCCACTGACGATAACCCCGCTCCCTCACACTGTCCGTCAGTAACCCCTCTCCCCCAGCACCCTGTGTCACTGACTGTATCTCCACTGACATTAATCCAGCTCGCTCACACCGTCCCTCAGTGACCCCGTTCCCCCAGCGCCCTGTGTCACTGACTGTATCCCAACTGACGATAACCCAGCTCCCTCACACCGTCCCTCAGTGACCCCTCTCCTCCAGCACCCTGTGTCACTGACTGTATCCCCACTGACGTTAACCCCGCTCCCTCACACCATCCGTCAGTAACCCCTCTCTCCCAGCACACTGTGTCACTGACTGTATCCCCACTGACGATAACCCCGCTCACTCACACCGTTCCTCAGTGACCCCTCTCCACCAGCCCTGTGTCACTGACTATATCCCCACTGACGACAATCCCGTTCCCTCACATTGTCCCTCAGTGACCACTCTCCACCAGCACCCTGTGTCACTGACTGTATCCCCACTGATGACAATCCCGTTCCCTCACACTGTCCCTCAGTGACGCCTTTCCTCCAGCGCCCTGTGTCACTGACTGTATCCCCACTGACGATAACCCAGATCCCTCACACCATCCCTCAGTGACCCCCTCCCCCAACACCCTGTGTCATTAACTGTATCTCCACTGACGTTAACCCTCACACCGTCCCTCAATGACCACTCTCCCCCAGCACCCTGTGTCACTGACTGTATGCCCACTGACGTTAACCCAGCTCCCTCACACCGTCCCTCAGTGACCCCTCTCCGCCAGCGCACTGTGTCACTGACTGTATCTCCACTGACGATAATCCAGCTCCCTTACACCGTCGCTCAGTGACCCCTCTCCCCCAGCACCCTGTGTCACTAACTGTATCCCCACTGACGATAACCCAGATCCCTCACACCATCCCTCAGTGACCCCCTCCCCAAACACCCTGTGTCATTAACTGTATCTCCACTGACATAAACCCAGTTCCCGCACACCGTCCCTCAGTGACCCCTCTCCCCCTGAACCGTGTCACTTCCTGTATCCCCACTGACGTTAACCCAGCTCCCTCACACAGTCCGTCAGTAACCCCTCTCCCCCAGCACCCTGTGTCACTGCCTGTATCCCAACTGACGATAACCCAGCTCCCTCACACCGTCCCTCAGGGACCCCTCTCCTCCAGCGCACTGTGTCACTGACTGTATCCCCACTGACGATAATCCAACTCCCTTACACCGTCCCTCAGTGACCCCTCACCTCCAGCTCCCTGTGTCACTGACTGTATCCCCACTGACAATAACCCAGCTCCCTCACACCGCCCCTCAGTAACCCCTCTCCCCCAGCACCCTGTGTCACTGACTGTATCCCCACTGACAATAACCCAGCTCCCTCACACAGTCCCTCAGTGAACGCCTCCCTCAGCACCCTGTGTCACTGACTGTACCTCCACTGACATTAATCCAGCTCCCTCACACGGTCCCTCAGTGACCCCTCTTCCCCAGCCCTGTGTCACTGACTATATCCCCACTGATGACAATCCCGTTTCCTCACACTGTCCCTCAGTGACGCCTTTCCTCCAGCGCCCTGTGTCACTGACTGTATCCCCACTGACGATAACCCAGCTCCCTCACACTGTCCCTCAGTGACCCCCTCCCCCAACACCCTGTGTCATTAACTGTATCTCCACTGACATAAACCCAGTTCCCGCACACCGTCCCTCAGCGACCCCTCTCCCCCTGCACCGTGTCACTTCCTGTATCCCCACTGACGATAACCCAACTCCCTCACACCGTCCCTCAGTGACCCCTTCCCCAGCACCCTGTATCACTGACTATATCCCCACTGACGTTAACCCAGCTCCCTCACACTGTCCGTCAGTAACCCCTCTCCCCCAGCACCCTGTGTCACTGACTGTATCTCCACTGACATTAATCCAGCTCGCTCACACCGTCCCTCAGTGACCCCGTTCCCCCAGCGCCCTGTGTCACTGACTGTATCCCAACTGACGATAACCCAGCTCCCTCACACCGTCCCTCAGTGACCCCTCTCCTCCAGCACCCTGTGTCACTGACTGTATCCCCACTGACGTTAACCCCGCTCCCTCACACCATCCGTCAGTAACCCCTCTCTCCCAGCACACTGTGTCACTGACTGTATCCCCACTGACGATAACCCCGCTCCCTCACACCATCCGTCAGTAACCCCACTCTCCCAGCACCCTGTGTCACTGACTGTATCCCCACTGATGATAACCCAGCACCCTCACACCATCCCTCAGTGACCCCTCTCCCCCCGCACCCTTTGTCACTGACTGTATCCCCACTGACAATAACCCAGCTCACTCACACCGTTCCTCAGTGACCCCTCTCCACCAGCCCTGTGTCACTGACTATATCCCCACTGACGACAATCCCGTTCCCTCACATTGTCCCTCAGTGACCACTCTCCACCAGCACCCTGTGTCACTGACTGTATCTCCACTGACATTAATCCAGCTCGCTCACACCGTCCCTCAGTGACCCCGTTCCCCCAGCGCCCTGTGTCACTGACTGTATCCCAACTGACGATAACCCAGCTCCATCACACGGTCCCTCAGTGACCCCTCTCCTCCAGCACCCTGTGTCACTGACTGTATCCCCACTGATGATAACCCAGCTCCCTCACACCGTCCCTCAGTGACCCCTCTCCCCCAACACCCTGTGTCACTGACTGTATCTCCACTGACGATAACCCTGCTCCCTCACACCATCCGTCAGTAACCCCTCTCTCCCAGCACCCTGTGTCACTGACTGTATCCCCACTGACGATAACCCCGCTCCCTCACACCATCCGTCAGTAACCCCTCTCTCCCAGCACCCTGTGTCACTGACTGTATCCCCACTGATGATAACCCAGCTCCCTCACACCATCCCTCAGTGACCCCTCTCACCCAGCACCCTGTGTCACTGATTGTATCGGCACTGACAATAACCCAGCTCCCTCACACCGTTCCTCAGAGACACCTCTCCCCCAGCGCCCTGTGTCACTGACTTTATCCCCACTGACGATAATCCAGCTCCCTCACACTGTCCCTCAGTGACCCCCTCCCTCAGCACCCTGTGTCACTGACTGTATCCCCACTGACAATAACCCAGCTCACTCACACCGTTCCTCAGTGACCCCTCTCCACCAGCCCTGTGTCACTGACTATATCCCCACTGACGACAATCCCGTCCCCTCACATTGTCCCTCAGTGACCACTCTCCACCAGCACCCTGTGTCACTGACTGTATCCCCACTGACGTTAACCCAGCTCCGTCACACCGTCCCTCTGTAACCCCTCTCCCACAGCGCCCTGTGTCACTGACTGTATCCCCACTGACAATAACGCAGCTCCCTCACACCGTCCCTCAGTGACCCGCTCCCTCAGCACCGTGTCACTGACTGTATCCCCACTGACAATAACCCAGATCACTCACACCGTTCCTCAGTGACCCCTCTCCACCAGCGCGCTGTGTCACTGACTGGATCCCCACTGACAATAACCCAGCTTCCTCACACCGTCCCTCAGTGACCCCTCTTCCCCAGCACCCTGTGTCACTGACTGTATCCCAAATGACGATAACCCAGCTCCCTCACACCGTCCCTCAGAGACCCATCTCCCCCAGCGCCCTGTGTCACTGACTGTATCCCCACTGACGTTAACCCAGCTCCCTCACACCGTCCCTCAGTGACCTTTCTCCCCCAGTACCCTGTGTCACTGACTGTATCCCCACTGACAATAACCCAACTCCCTCACACCGTCCCTCAGTGACCCCTCTCTCCCAGCACCCTGTGTCACTGACTGTATCCCCACTGACGATGACCCCGCTCCCTCACACCATCCGTCAGTAACAGCTCTCTCCCAGCACCCTGTGTCACTGACTATATCCCCACTGACGATAACCCCGGTCCCTCACACCATCCGTCAGTAACCCCTCTCTCCCAGCACCATGTGTCACTGACTGTATCCCCACTGATGATAACCCAGCTCCCTCACACCGTCCCTCAGTGACCCCTCTCCCCCAGCACCCTGTGTCACTGACTGTATCCGCACTGACAATAACCCAGCTCCGTCACACCATCCCTCAGTAACCCCTCTCCCACAGCGCCCTGTGTCACTGACTGTATCCGCACTGACAATAACGCAGCTCCCTCACACCGTCCCTCAGTGACACCTCTCCCCCAGCACCGTGTCACTGACTGTATCCCCACTGACAATAACCCAGCTCACTCACACCGTTCCTCAGTGACCCCTGTCCACCAGCGCGCTGTGTCACTGACTGGATCCCCACTGACAATAACCCAGCTCCCTCACACCGTCCCTCAGTGACCCCTCTCCCCCAGCACCCTGTGTCACTGACTGTATCCCCACTGACGTTAACCCAGCTCCCTCACAGCGTCCCTCTGTGACCTTTCTCCCCCAGTACCCTGTGTCACTGACTGTATCCCCACTGACAATAACCCAACTCCCTCACACCGTTCCTCAGTGACCCCTCTCCACCAGCCCTGTGTCACTGACTATATCCCCACTGACGACAATCCCGTCCCCTCACATTGTCCCTCAGTGACCACTCTCCACCAGCACCCTGTGTCACTGACTGTATCCCCACTGACGTTAACCCAGCTCCGTCACACCGTCCCTCTGTAACCCCTCTCCCACAGCGCCCTGTGTCACTGACTGTATCCCCACTGACAATAACGCAGCTCCCTCACACCGTCCCTCAGTGACCCGCTCCCTCAGCACCGTGTCACTGACTGTATCCCCACTGACAATAACCCAGCTCCCTCACACCGTCCCTCAGAGACCCATCTCCCCCAGCGCCCTGTGTCACTGACTGTATCCCCACTGACGTTAACCCAGCTCCCTCACACCGTCCCTCAGTGACCTTTCTCCCCCAGTACCCTGTGTCACTGACTGTATCCCCACTGACAATAACCCAACTCCCTCACACCGTCCCTCAGTGACCCCTCTCTCCCAGCACCCTGTGTCACTGACTGTATCCCCACTGACGATGACCCCGCTCCCTCACACCATCCGTCAGTAACAGCTCTCTCCCAGCACCCTGTGTCACTGACTATATCCCCACTGACGATAACCCCGGTCCCTCACACCATCCGTCAGTAACCCCTCTCTCCCAGCACCATGTGTCACTGACTGTATCCCCACTGATGATAACCCAGCTCCCTCACACCGTCCCTCAGTGACCCCTCTCCCCCAGCACCCTGTGTCACTGACTGTATCCGCACTGACAATAACCCAGCTCCGTCACACCATCCCTCAGTAACCCCTCTCCCACAGCGCCCTGTGTCACTGACTGTATCCGCACTGACAATAACGCAGCTCCCTCACACCGTCCCTCAGTGACACCTCTCCCCCAGCACCGTGTCACTGACTGTATCCCCACTGACAATAACCCAGCTCACTCACACCGTTCCTCAGTGACCCCTGTCCACCAGCGCGCTGTGTCACTGACTGGATCCCCACTGACAATAACCCAGCTCCCTCACACCGTCCCTCAGTGACCCCTCTCCCCCAGCACCCTGTGTCACTGACTGTATCCCCACTGACGTTAACCCAGCTCCCTCACAGCGTCCCTCTGTGACCTTTCTCCCCCAGTACCCTGTGTCACTGACTGTATCCCCACTGACAATAACCCAACTCCCTCACACCGTTCCTCAGTGACCCCTCTCCACCAGCCCTGTGTCACTGACTATATCCCCACTGACGACAATCCCGTCCCCTCACATTGTCCCTCAGTGACCACTCTCCACCAGCACCCTGTGTCACTGACTGTATCCCCACTGACGTTAACCCAGCTCCGTCACACCGTCCCTCTGTAACCCCTCTCCCACAGCGCCCTGTGTCACTGACTGTATCCCCACTGACAATAACGCAGCTCCCTCACACCGTCCCTCAGTGACCCGCTCCCTCAGCACCGTGTCACTGACTGTATCCCCACTGACAATAACCCAGCTCCCTCACACCGTCCCTCAGAGACCCATCTCCCCCAGCGCCCTGTGTCACTGACTGTATCCCCACTGACGTTAACCCAGCTCCCTCACACCGTCCCTCAGTGACCTTTCTCCCCCAGTACCCTGTGTCACTGACTGTATCCCCACTGACAATAACCCAACTCCCTCACACCGTCCCTCAGTGACCCCTCTCTCCCAGCACCCTGTGTCACTGACTGTATCCCCACTGACGATGACCCCGCTCCCTCACACCATCCGTCAGTAACAGCTCTCTCCCAGCACCCTGTGTCACTGACTATATCCCCACTGACGATAACCCCGGTCCCTCACACCATCCGTCAGTAACCCCTCTCTCCCAGCACCATGTGTCACTGACTGTATCCCCACTGATGATAACCCAGCTCCCTCACACCGTCCCTCAGTGACCCCTCTCCCCCAGCACCCTGTGTCACTGACTGTATCCGCACTGACAATAACCCAGCTCCGTCACACCATCCCTCAGTAACCCCTCTCCCACAGCGCCCTGTGTCACTGACTGTATCCGCACTGACAATAACGCAGCTCCCTCACACCGTCCCTCAGTGACACCTCTCCCCCAGCACCGTGTCACTGACTGTATCCCCACTGACAATAACCCAGCTCACTCACACCGTTCCTCAGTGACCCCTGTCCACCAGCGCGCTGTGTCACTGACTGGATCCCCACTGACAATAACCCAGCTCCCTCACACCGTCCCTCAGTGACCCCTCTCCCCCAGCACCCTGTGTCACTGACTGTATCCCCACTGACGTTAACCCAGCTCCCTCACACCGTCCCTCTGTGACCTTTCTCCCCCAGTACCCTGTGTCACTGACTGTATCCCCACTGACAATAACCCAACTCCCTCACACCGTCCCTCAGTGACCCCTCTCTCCCAGCACACTGTGTCACTGACTGTATCCCCACTGACGATAACCCCGCTCCCTCACACCATCCGTCAGTAACCCCTCTCTCCCAGCACCCTGTGTCACTGACTGTATCCCCACTGACGATAACCCCGCTCCCTCACTCCATCCGTCAGTAACCCCTCTCTCCCAGCACCCTGTGTCACTGACTGTATCCCCACTGATGATAACCCAGCTCCCTCACACCGTCCCTCAGTGACCCCCTCCCTCTGCACCCTGTGTCACAGACTGTATCCCCACTGACAATAACCCAGCTCACTCACACCGTTCCTCAGTGACCCCTCTCCACCAGCGCGCTGTGTCACTGACTGGATCCCCACTGATGACAATCCCGTTCCCTCACACTGTCCCTCAGTGACGCCTTTCCTCCAGCGCCCTGTGTCACTGACTGTATCCCCACTGACGATAACCCAGATCCCTCACACCATCCCTCAGTGACCCCCTCCCCCAACACGCTGTGTCATTAACTGTATCTCCACTGACGTTAACCCTCACACCGTCCCTCAGTGACCACTCTCCCCCAGCACCCTGTGTCACTGACTGTATGCCCACTGACGTTAACCCAGCTCCCTCACACCGTCCCTCAGTGACCCCTCTCCGCCAGCGCACTGTGTCACTGACTGTATCCCCACTGACGATAATCCAGCTCCCTTACACCGTCCCTCAGTGACCCCTCTCCCCCAGCACCCTGTGTCACTGACTGTATCCCCACTGACGATAACCCAGATCCCTCACACCATCCCTCAGTGACCCCCTCCCCCAACACCCTATGTCATTAACTGTATCCCCACTGACGATAACCCAGATCCCTCACACCGTCCCTCAGTGACCCCTCTCCCCCTGCACCATGTCACTTCCTGTATCCCCACTGACAATAACCCAGCTCACTCCCACCGTTCCTCAGTGACCCCTCTCCACCAGCCCTGTGTCACTGACTATATCCCCACTGACGACAATCCCGTTCCCTCACATTGTCCCTCAGTGACCACTCTCCACCCGCACCCTGTGTCACTGACTGTATCTCCACTGACATTAATCCAGCTCGCTCACACCGTCCCTCAGTGCCCCGGTTCCCCCAGCGCCCTGTGTCACTGACTGTATCCCAACTGACGATAACCCAGCTCCATCACACGGTCCCTCAGTGACCCCTCTCCTCCAGCACCCTGTGTCACTGACTGTATCCCCACTGATGATAACCCAGCTCCCTCACACCGTCCCTCAGTGACCCCTCTCCCCCAACACCCTGTGTCACTGACTGTATCTCCACTGACGTTAACCCTCCTCCCTCACACCATCCGTCAGTAACCCCTCTCTCCCAGCACCCTGTGTCACTGACTGTATCCCCACTGACGATAACCCCGCTCCCTCACACCATCCGTCAGTAACCCCTCTCTCCCAGCACCCTGTGTCACTGACTGTATCCCCACTGATGATAACCCAGCTCCCTCACACCATCCCTCAGTGACCCCTCTCACCCAGCACCCTGTGTCACTGATTGTATCGGCACTGACAATAACCCAGCTCCCTCACACCGTTCCTCAGAGACACCTCTCCCCCAGCGCCCTGTGTCACTGACTTTATCCCCACTGACGATAATCCAGCTCCCTCACACTGTCCCTCAGTGACCCCCTCCCTCAGCACCCTGTGTCACTGACTGTATCCCCACTGACAATAACCCAGCTCACTCACACCGTTCCTCAGTGACCCCTCTCCACCAGCCCTGTGTCACTGACTATATCCCCACTGACGACAATCCCGTCCCCTCACATTGTCCCTCAGTGACCACTCTCCACCAGCACCCTGTGTCACTGACTGTATCCCCACTGACGTTAACCCAGCTCCGTCACACCGTCCCTCTGTAACCCCTCTCCCACAGCGCCCTGTGTCACTGACTGTATCCCCACTGACAATAACGCAGCTCCCTCACACCGTCCCTCAGTGACCCGCTCCCTCAGCACCGTGTCACTGACTGTATCCCCACTGACAATAACCCAGATCACTCACACCGTTCCTCAGTGACCCCTCTCCACCAGCGCGCTGTGTCACTGACTGGATCCCCACTGACAATAACCCAGCTTCCTCACACCGTCCCTCAGTGACCCCTCTTCCCCAGCACCCTGTGTCACTGTATCCCAAATGACGATAACCCAGCTCCCTCACACCGTCCCTCAGAGACCCATCTCCCCCAGCGCCCTGTGTCACTGACTGTATCCCCACTGACGTTAACCCAGCTCCCTCACACCGTCCCTCAGTGACCTTTCTCCCCCAGTACCCTGTGTCACTGACTGTATCCCCACTGACAATAACCCAACTCCCTCACACCGTCCCTCAGTGACCCCTCTCTCCCAGCACCCTGTGTCACTGACTGTATCCCCACTGACGATGACCCCGCTCCCTCACACCATCCGTCAGTAACAGCTCTCTCCCAGCACCCTGTGTCACTGACTATATCCCCACTGACGATAACCCCGGTCCCTCACACCATCCGTCAGTAACCCCTCTCTCCCAGCACCATGTGTCACTGACTGTATCCCCACTGATGATAACCCAGCTCCCTCACACCGTCCCTCAGTGACCCCTCTCCCCCAGCACCCTGTGTCACTGACTGTATCCGCACTGACAATAACCCAGCTCCGTCACACCATCCCTCAGTAAACCCTCTCCCACAGCGCCCTGTGTCACTGACTGTATCCGCACTGACAATAACGCAGCTCCCTCACACCGTCCCTCAGTGACACCTCTCCCCCAGCACTGTGTCACTGACTGTATCCCCACTGACAATAACCCAGCTCACTCACACCGTTCCTCAGTGACCCCTCTCCACCAGCGCGCTGTGTCACTGACTGGATCCCCACTGACAATAACCCAGCTTCCTCACACCGTCCCTCAGTGACCCCTCTTCCCCAGCACCCTGTGTCACTGACTGTATCCCAAATGACGATAACCCAGCTCCCTCACACCGTCCCTCAGAGACCCATCTCCCCCAGCGCCCTGTGTCACTGACTGTATCCCCACTGACGTTAACCCAGCTCCCTCACACCGTCCCTCAGTGACCTTTCTCCCCCAGTACCCTGTGTCACTGACTGTATCCCCACTGACAATAAACCAACTCCCTCACACCGTCCCTCAGTGACCCCTCTCCCCCAGCACCCTGTGTCACTGACTGTATCCCCACTGACGTTAACCCAGCTCCCTCACACCGTCCCTCTGTGACCTTTCTCCCCCAGTACCCTGTGTCACTGACTGTATCCCCACTGACAATAACCCAACTCCCTCACACCGTCCCTCAGTGACCCCTCTCTCCCAGCACACTGTGTCACTGACTGTATCCCCACTGACGATAACCCCGCTCCCTCACACCATCCGTCAGTAACCCCTCTCTCCCAGCACCCTGTGACACTGACTGTATACCCACTGACGATAACCCCGCTCCCTCACACCATCCGTCAGTAACCCCTCTCTCCCAGCACCCTGTGTCACTGACTGTATCCCCACTGATGATAACCCAGCTCCCTCACACCGTCCCTCAGTGACCCCCTCCCTCTGCACCCTGTGTCACAGACTGTATCCCCACTGACAATAACCCAGCTCACTCACACCGTTCCTCAGTGACCCCTCTCCACCAGCGCGCTGTGTCACTGACTGGATCCCCACTGATGACAATCCCGTTCCCTCACACTGTCCCTCAGTGACGCCTTTCCTCCAGCGCCCTGTGTCACTGACTGTATCCCCACTGACGATAACCCAGATCCCTCACACCATCCCTCAGTGACCCCCTCCCCCAACACGCTGTGTCATTAACTGTATCTCCACTGACGTTAACCCTCACACCGTCCCTCAGTGACCACTCTCCCCCAGCACCCTGTGTCACTGACTGTATGCCCACTGACGTTAACCCAGCTCCCTCACACCGTCCCTCAGTGACCCCTCTCCGCCAGCGCACTGTGTCACTGACTGTATCCCCACTGACGATAATCCAGCTCCCTTACACCGTCCCTCAGTGACCCCTCTCCCCCAGCACCCTGTGTCACTGACTGTATCCCCACTGACGATAACCCAGATCCCTCACACCATCCCTCAGTGACCCCCTCCCCCAACACCCTATGTCATTAACTGTATCTCCACTGACATAAACCCAGTTCCCGCACACCGTCCCTCAGTGACCCCTCTCCCCCTGCACCATGTCACTTCCTGTATCCCCACTGACGATAACCCAACTCACTCACACCGTCCCTCAGTGACCCCTCCCCCAGCACCCTGTATCACTGACTGTATCCCCACTGACGATAACCCAGCTCCCTCACACCGTCCCTCAGTGACCCCTCCCCCAGCACCCTGTATCACTGACTATATCCCCACTGACGTTAACCCAGCTCCCTCACACCGTCCCTCAGTGACCCCTCTCCCCCAGCACCCTGTGTCACTGACTGTATCTCCACTGACATTAATCCAGTTCGCTCACACCGTCCCTCAGTGACCCCGTTCCCCCAGCGCCCTGTGTCACTGACTGTATCGCAACTGACGATAACCCAGCTCCCTCACACCGTCCCTCAGTGACCCCTCTCCTCCAGCACCCTGTGTCACTGACTGTATCCCCACTGACGTTAACCCCGCTCCCTCACACCATCCGTCAGTAACCCCTCTCTCCCAGCACCCTGTGTCACTGACTGTATCCCCACTGACGATAACCCCGCTCCCTCACACCATCCGTCAGTAACCCCTCTCTCCCAGCACCCTGTGTCACTGACTGTATCCCCACTGATGATAACCCAGCTCCCTCACACCATCCCTCAGTGACCCCTCTCCCCGAGCCCTGTGTCACTGACTGTATCCCCACTGACAATAACCCAGCTCACTCACACCGTTCCTCAGTGACCCCTCTCCACCAGCCCTGTGTCACTGACTATATCCCCACTGACGACAATCCCGTTCCCTCACATTGTCCCTCAGTGACCACTCTCCACCAGCACCCTGTGTCACTGACTGTATCCCCACTGACGATAACCCAGCTCCCTCACACAGTCCCTCAGTAACCCCTCTCCCCCAGCACCCTGTGTCACTGACTGTATCCCCACTGACAATAAAGCAGCTCCCTCATACTGTCCCTCAGTGACCTTTCTCCCCCAGCACCCTTTGTCACTGACTGTATCCCCACTGACGATAACCCAGCTCCCACACACCATCCCTCAGTGACCCCCTCTCCCCCAGCCCTGTGTCACTGACTATATCCCCACTGAGGACCATCCCGCTACCTCGCACTGTCCCTCAGTGACCCCTCACCCCCAGCAGCATGTGTCACTGACTGTATCCCCACTGACGATAACCCAGCACCCTCACACCGTCCCTCAGAGACCCATCTCCCCCAGCGCCCTGTGTCACTGACTATATCCCCACTGACGTTAACCCAGCTCCCTCACACTGTCTCTCAGTGACCCCTCTCCCCCAGCCCTGTGTCACTGACTATATCCCCTCTGAGGACAATCCCGCTCCCTCACACCGTCCGTCAGTGACACCACTCCCCCAGCACCCTTGTCACTGACTGTATCCCCACTGAAAATAACCCAGCTCCCTCACACCGTCCCTCAGTGACCCCTCTCCCCCAGCGCCCTGTGTCACTGACTGTATCCCCACTGACGATAACCCAGCTCCCACACACCGTTCCTCAGTGACCCCTCTCCCCCAGCTCCCTGTGTCACTGACTGTATCCCCACTGACAATAACCCAGCTCCCTCACACCGTCCCTCAGTGACCCCTCTCTCCCAGCACCCTGTGTCACTGACTGTATCCCCACTGACGATAACCCCGCTCCCTCACACCATCCGTCAGTAACCCCTCTCTCCCAGCACCCTGTGTCACTGACTGTATCCCCACTGACGATAACCCCGCTCCCTCACACCATCCGTCAGTAACCCCTCTCTCCCAGCACCCTGTGTCACTGACTGTATCCCCACTGACGATAACCCCGCTCCCTCACACCGTCCCTCAGTGGCCCCTCTCCCCCAGCACCCTGTGTCACTGACTGTATCCGCACTGACAATAACCCAGCTCCCTCACACCGTTCCTCAGAGCCCCCTCTCCCCCAGCGCCCTGTGTCACTGACTGTATCCCCACTGACGATCAACCAGCTCCCTCACACTGTCCCTCAGTGACCCCCTCCCTCTGCACCCTGTGTCACTGACTGTATCCCCACTGACAATAACCCAGCTCACTCACACCGTTCCTCAGTGACCCCTCTCCACCAGCGCGCTGTGTCACAGACTGGATCCCCACTGACAATAACCCAGCTCCCTCACACCGTCCCTCAGTGACCCCTCTCCCCCAGCACCCTGTGTCACTGACTGTATCCCCATTGACGATAACCCAGCTCCCTCGCTCTGTCCCTCAGAGACCCATCTCGCCCAGCGCCCTGTGTCACTGACTGTATCCCCACTGACGTTAACCCAGCTCCCTCACACCGTCCCTCAGTGACCTTTCTCGCCCAGTACCCTGTGTAACTGACTGTATCCCCACTGACAATAACCCAACTCCCTCACACCGTCCCTCAGTGACCCCTCTCTCCCAGCACCCTGTGTCACTGACTGTATCCCCACTGACGATAACCCCGCTCCCTCACACCATCCGTTAGTAACCCCTCTCTCCGAGCACCCTGTGTCACTGACTGTATCCCCACTAACGATAACCCAGTTCCCACAAACCATTCCTCAGCGACCACTCTCCCCCAGCACCCTGTGTCACTGACTGTATCCCCACTGACGATAACCTAGCTCACACACACCGTTCCTCAGTGACCCCTCTCCCCCAGCACCCTGTGTCACTGACTGTATCCCCGCTGACGTTAACCCAGCTTCCTTACACCGTCCTTCAGTGACATCTCTGCCCCAGCACCGTGTCACTGACTGTATCCCCACTGACGATAACCCAACTCCCTCACACCGTCCCTTAGTAACCAATCTCCCCCAGCACCCTGTGTCACTGACTATATCCCCACTGACGACAATCCCGTTCCCTCACACTGTCCCTCAGTGACCCCTCTTCCCCAGCCCTGTGTTACTGACTATATCCCCAATGACGAGAATCCCGTTCCCTCACACTGTCCCTCAGTGACTCCTTCCCCCAGCGCACTGTGCACTGACTGTATGCCCACTGACGATAACCCAGCTCCCTCACACTGTTCCTCAGTAACCCCTCTCCCCCAGCGCCCTGTGTCACTGACTGTATCCCCACTGACAATAACCCAGCTCCCTCACACCGTCGCTCCGTAACCCCTCTCCCCCAGCACCCTGTGTCACTGACTGTATCCCCAATGACGATAACCCAGCTCCCTCACACCATCCCTCAGTGAACCCTCTCCCCCAGCACCCTGTGTCACTGACTGTATCCCCACTGACAATAACCCAGCTCCCTCACACCGTCCCTCAGTGACCCCGTTCCCCCAGCGCCCTGTGTCACTGACTGTATCGCAACTGACGATAACCCAGCTCCCTCACACCGTCCCTCAGTGACCCCTCTCTCCCAGCAACCTGTGTCACTGACTGTATCCCCACTGACGATAACCCCGCTCCCTCACACCATCCGTCAGTAACCCCTCTCTCCCAGCACCCTGTGTCACTGACTGTATCCCCACTGACGATAACCCCGCTCCCTCACACCATCCGTCAGTAACCCCTCTCTCCCAGCACCCTGTGTCACTGACTGTATCCCAACTGATGATACCCAGCTCCCTCACACCGTCCCTCAGTGGCCCCTCTCCCCCAGCACCCTGTGTCACTGACTGTATCCGCACTGACAATAACCCAGCTCCCTCACACCGTTCCTCAGAGCCCCCTCTCCCCCAGCGCCCTGTGTCACTGACTGTATCCCCACTGACGATCAACCAGCTCCCTCACACTGTCCCTCAGTGACCCCCTCCCTCTGCACCCTGTGTCACTGACTGTATCCCCACTGACAATACCCCAGCTCACTCACACCGTTACTCAGTGACCCCTCTCCACCAGCCCTGTTTCACTGACTATATCCCCACTGACGACAATCCCGTTCCCTCACATTGTCCCTCAGTGACCACTCTCCACCAGCACCCTGTGTCACTGACTGTATCCCCACTGACGTTAACCCAGCTCCGTCACACCGTCCCTCAGTAACCCCTCTCCCACAGCGCCCTGTGTCACTGACTGTATCCGCACTGACAATAACGCAGCTCCCTCACACCGTCCCTCAGTGACCCTCTCCCTCAGCACCGTGTCACTGACTGCATCCCCACTGACAATAACCCAGCTCACTCACACCATTCCTCAGTGACCCCTCTCCACCAGCGCGCTGTGTCACAGACTGGATCCCCACTGACAATAACCCAGCTCCCTCACACCGTCCCTCAGTGACCCCTCTCCCCCAGCACCCTGTGTCACTGACTGTATCCCCATTGACGATAACCCAGCTCCCTCACTCCGTCCCTCAGAGACCCATCTCGCCCAGCGCCCTGTGTCACTGACTGTATCCCCACTGACGTTAACCCAGCTCCCTCACACCGTCCCTCAGTGACCTTTCTCGCCCAGTACCCTGTGTAACTGACTGTATCCCCACTGACAATAACCCAACTCTCTCACACCGTCCCTCAGTGACCCCTCTCTCCCAGCACCCTGTGTCACTGACTGTATCCCCACAGTAACCCCTCTCTCCCAGCACCCTGTGTCACTGACTGTATCCCCACTGACGATAACCCCGCTCCCTCACACCATCCGTCAGTAACCCCTCTCTCCCAGCACCCTGTGTCACTGACTGTATCCCCACTGATGATAACCCAGCTCCCTCACACCGTCTCTCAGTGACCCCTCTCCCCCAGCACCCTGTGTCACTGACTGTATCCGCACTGACAATAACACAGCTCCGTCACACCGTCCCTCACTAACACCTCTCCCACCGCGCCCTGTGTCACTGACTGTATCCCCACTGACGATAAACCAGCTCCCTCACACCGTCCCTCAGTGACCCGCTCCCTCTGCACCCTGTGTCACTGACTGTATCCCCACTGACAATAACCCAGCTCACTCACACCTTTCCTCAGTGACCCCTCTCCACCAGCGCGCTGTCTCACTGACTGGATCCCCACTGACAATAACCCAGCTCCCTCACACCGTCCCTCAGTGACCCCTCTCCCCCAGCCCTGTGTCACTGACTATATCCCCACTGACGACAATCCCGTTCCCTCACATTGTCCCTCAGTGACCACTCTCCACCAGCACCCTGTGTCACTGACTGTATCCCCACTGACGTTAACCCAGCTCCGTCACACCGTCCCTCAGTAACCCCTCTCCCACAGCGCCCTGTGTCACTGACTGTATCCGCACTGACAATAACCCAGCTCCCTCACACCGTCCCTCAGTGACCCGCTCCCTCAGCATCGTGTCACTGACTTTATCCCCACTGACAATAACCCAGCTCACTCACACCGTTCCTCAGTGACCCCTCTCCACCAGCGCGCTGTGTCACTGACTGGATCCCCACTGACAATAACCCAGCTCCATCACACCGTCCCTGAGAGACCCATCTCCCCCAGCTCCCTGTGTCACTGACTGTATCCCCACTGACGTTAACCCAGCTCCCTCACAACGTCCCTCAGTGACCTTTCTCCCCCAGTACCCTGTGTCACTGACTGTATCCCCACTGACAATAACCCAACTCCCTCACACCGTCCCTCAGTGACCCCTCTCCCCCAGCACCCTGTGTCACTTTCTGTATCCCCACTGACAATAACCCAGCTTCCTCAAACCGTCCCTCAGTGACCCCTCTCCCCCAGCACCCTGTGTCACTGACTGAATCCCCACTGACGATAACCCAGCTCACACACACCGTTCCTCAGTGACCCCTCTCCCCCAGCACCGTTTGTCACTGACTGTATCCCCACTGACAATAACCCCGCTCCCTCACACTGTCCCTCAGTGACCCCTCTCCCCAGCACCCTGTGTCACTGACTGCATCCCTGCTGATGTTAACCCAGCTCCCTCACACTGTCCCTCAGTAACCCCTCTCCCCCAGCACCCTGTGTCACTGACTGTATCCCCACTGACGATAACCAGCTCCCTCACACCGTCCTTCAGTGACCCCTCTCCCCAAGCACCCTATGTCACTGACTGTATCCCCACTGACGATAACCCAACTCCCTCACACCGTCCCTCAGTAACCCATCTCCCCCAACACACTGTGTCACTGACTGTATCCCCACTAACGATAACCCAGTTCCCACAAACCATTCCTCAGCGACCACTCTCCCCCAGCACACTGTGTCACTGATTGTATCTCCACTGACATTAGTCCAGCTCCCTCACATCGCCCCTCAGTGACCCCTCTCCCCCAGCGCCTGTGTCACTAACTGTATCCAAATTGACGATAACCCAGCTCCCTCACACCATCCCTCAGTGACCCCTCTCCTCCAGCACCCGATGTCACTGACTGTATCCCCACTGATGATAACCCAGCTCCCTCACACCGTCTCTCAGTGACCCCTCTCCCCCAGCACCCTGTGTCACTGACTGTATCCGCACTGACAATAACACAGCTCCGTCACACCGTCCCTCACTAACCCCTCTCCCACAGCGCCCTGTGTCACTTACTGTATCCCCACTGACGATAAACCAGCTCCCTCACACCGTCCCTCCGTGACCTGCTCCCTCTGCACCCTGTGTCACTGACTGTATCCCCACTGACAATAACCCAGCTCACTCACACCGTTCCTCAGTGACCCCTCTCCACCAGCGCGCTGTCTCACTGACTGGATCCCCACTGACAATAACCCAGCTCCCTCACATTGTCCCTCAGTGACCACTCTCCACCAGCACCCTGTGTCACTGACTGTATCCCCACTGACGTTAACCCAGCTCCGTCACACCGTCCCTCAGTAACCCCTCTCCCACAGCGCCCTGTGTCACTGACTGTATCCGCACTGACAATAACCCAGCTCCCTCACTCCGTCCCTCAGTGACCCGCTCCCTCAGCATCGTGTCACTGACTTTATCCCCACTGACAATAACCCAGCTCACTCACACCGTTCCTCAGTGACCCCTCTCCACCAGCGCGCTGCGTCACTGACTGGATCCCCACTGACAATAACCCAGCTCCATCACACCGTGCCTCAGTGACCCCTCTCCTCCAGCACCATGTGTCATTGACTGTATCCCCACTGACGATAACCCAGCTCCCTCACACCGTCCCTCAGAGACCCATCTCCCCCAGCGCCCTGTGTCACTGACTGTATCCCCACTGACGTTAACCCAGCTCCCTCACAACGTCCCTCAGTGACCTTTCTCCCCCAGTACCCTGTGTCACTGACTGTATCCCCACTGACAATAACCCAACTCCCTCACACCGTCCCTCAGTGACCCCTCTCCCCCAGCACCCTGTGTCACTGTCTGTATCCCCACTGACAATAACCCAGCTCCCTCAAACCGTCCCTCAGTGACCCCTCTCCCCCAGCACCCTGTGTCACTGACTGTATCCCCACTGACGATAACCCAGCTCACACACACCGTTCCTCAGTGACCCCTCTCCCCCAGCAACGTTTGTCACTGACTGTATCCCCACTGACAATAACCCAGCTCCCTCACACCATCCCTCAGTGACCCCTCTCCTCCAGCACCCGATGTCACTGACTGTATCCCCACTGATGATAACCCAGCTCCCTCACACCGTCCCTCAGTGACCCCTCTCCCCCAGCACCCTGTGTCACTGACTGTATCTCCACTGACGTTAACCCAGCTCTCTCACACCGTCCCTCAGTGACCCCTCTCCGCCAGCTCCCTGTGTCACTGACTGTATCCCCACTGACGTTAACCCAGCTCCCTCACACCGTCCCTCTGTGACCCCTCTCCCCCAGCACCCTGTGTCACTGACTGTATCCCCACTGACAATAACCCAGCTCCCTCACACTGTCCCTCAGTGACCCTCTCCTTCAGTACCCTGTGTCACTGACTGTATCCCCACTGACAATAACACAGCTCCCTCACACCGTCCCTCAGTGACCCCGCTCCCTCAGCAGCCTGTGTCACTGTCTGTATCCCCACTGACGATAACCCACCTCCCTCATACTGTACCTCAGTGACCCCTCTCTCCAGCACCCTGTGTCACTGACTGTATCCCCACTGACAATATCCCAGCTTCCTCACACCATCCCTCAGTGACCCCTATCCCCCAGCCCTGTGTCACTGACTATATCCCCACTGAGGACAATCCCGCTCCCTCAGAACGTCCCTCAGTGACACCTCTCCCCCAGCGCTCTGTGTCACTGACTGTATCCCCACTGACGTTAACCCAGCTCCCTCACACAGTTCCTCAGTAATTCCTCTCCCCCAGCGCCCTGTGTCACTGACTGTATCCCCACTGATAACCCAGCCCCCTCACACTGTCCCTCAGTGACCCTTCTTCCCCAGCCCTGTGTCACTGACTATATCCCCAATGACGACAATCCCGTTCCCTCACACTGTCCCTCAGTGACTCCTTCCCCCAGCGCCCTGTGTCACTGACTGTATGCCCACTGACGATAACCCAGTTCCCTCACACCGTTCCTCAGTAACCCCTCTCCCACAGCAGCCTGTGTCACTGACTGTGTCTCCACTGACATTAATCCAGCTCCCTCACACCGACCCTCAGTGACCCCTCTCCCCCAGCACTGTGTCACTGACCATATACCCACTGAGGAAAATTCCGCTACCTCGCACTGTCCCTCAGTGACCCCTCACCCCCAGCAGCATTTGTCACAGACTGTATCCCCACTGACGTTAACCCAGCTCCCTCACACAGTTCCTCAGTAATTCCTCTCCCCCAGCGCCCTGTGTCACTGACTGTATCCCCACTGATAACCCAGCCCCCTCACACTGTCCCTCAGCGACACCTCTACACCAGCACACTGTGTCACTGACTGTATCCCCACTGACGATAACCCAGCTCCCTCACACCGTCCCTCAGTGACCCCTCTGCCCCAGCACCCTGTGTCACTGACTGTATCCCCACTGAAGATAATCCCGCTCCCTCACACTGTCCCATAGTGACCCCTCTCCCCCAGCAGCCTGTGTCACTGACTGTATCTCCATTGACATTAATCCAGCTCCCTCACACCGTCCCTCAGTGACACCTCTCCCCCAGCACTGTGTCACTGACCATATACCCACTGAGGAAAATTCCGCTACCTCGCACTGTCCCTCAGTGACCCCTCACCCCCAGCAGCATTTGTCACTGACTGTATCCCCATTGACGATATCCCAGCTCACTCACACCGTCCCTCAGAGACCCATCTCCCCCAGCACCCTGTGTCACTGACTGTACCCCCACTGACGTTAACCCAGCTCCCTCACACTGTCTCTCAGTGACCAATCTCCCCCAGCACTGTGTCACTGACTATATGCCCACTGAGGACAATCCCGCTCCCTCACACCGTCCGTCAGTGACACCTCTCCCCCAGCACCCTGTGTCACTGACTTTATACCCACTGACGATAACCCAGCTCCCTCACACCGTCCCTCAGTGACCCCTCTGCCCCAGCACACTGTGTCACTGACTGTATCCCCACTGACGATAATCCCGCTCCCTCACACTGTCCCTTAGTGACACCTCTCCCCCAGCAGCCTGTGTCACTGACTGTATCTCCATTGACATTAATTCAGCTCCCTCACACCGTCCCTCAGTGACACCTCTCCCCCAGCGCTCTGTGTCACTGACTGTATCCCCACTGACAATAACCCAGCTCCCTCACACCGTCCCTCAGTGACCCCTCTCCCCCAGCACCCTGTGTCACTGACTGTATCCCCACTAACGATAACCCAGCTCCCACACACCATTCCTCAGTGACCCCTCTCCCCCAGCACCGTGTGTCACTGACTGTATCCCCACTGACGTTAACCCAGCTCCCTCACATTGTCCCTCAGTAACCCCTCTCCCCCAGCACCCTGTGTCACTGACTGTATCTCCACTGACAATAACCCAGCTCCCTCACACCGTCCCTCAGTGAACCCTCTCCCCCAGCACCCTGTGTCACTGACTGTATCCCCACTAACGATAACCCAGCTCCCACACACCATTCCTCAGTGACCCCTCTCCCCCAGCACCGTGTGTCACTGACTGTATCCCCACTGACGTTAACCCAGCTCCCTCACATTGTCCCTCAGTATCCCCTCTCCCCCAGCACCGTGTCACTGACTGTATCTCCACTGACATTAATCCAGCTCCCACACATCGTTCCTCAGTGACCCCTCTCCCCCAGCCCTGTGTCACTGACTATATCCCCACTCACGACAATCCCGTTCCCTCACACCGTCCCTCAGTGACCTTTCTCCCCCAGTACCCTGTGTCACTGACTGTATCCCCACTGACAATAACCCAACTCCCTCACACCGTCCCTCAGTGACCCCTCTCTCCCAGCACCCTGTGTCACTGACTGTATCCCCACTGACGACAATCCCGTTCCCTCACATTGTCCCTCAGTGAACACTCTCCACCAGCACCCAGTGTCACTGACTGTATCCCCACTGACGTTAACCCAGCTCCGTCACACCGTCCCTCAGTAACCCATCTCCCACAGCGCCCTGTGTCACTGACTGTATCCGCACTGACAATAACCCAGCTCCCTCACACCGTCCCTCAGTGACCCGCTCCCTCAGCATCGTGTCACTGACTTTATCCCCACTGACAATAACCCAGCTCACTCACACCGTTCCTCGGTGACCCCTCTCCACCAGCGCGCTGTGTCACTGACTGGATCCCCACTGACAATAACCCAGCTCCATCACACCGTCCCTCAGTGACCCCTCTCCCCCAGCACCATGTGTCATTGACTGCATCCCCACTGACGATAACCCAGCTCCCTCACACCGTCCCTCAGAGACCCATCTCCCCCAGCGCCCTGTGTCACTGACTGTATCCCCACTGACGTTAACCCAGCTCCCTCACACCGTCCCTCAGTGACCTTTCTCCCCCAGTACCCTGTGTCACTGACTGTATCCCCACTGACAATAACCCAACACCCTCACACCGTCCCTCAGTGACCCCTCTCCCCCAGCACCCTGTGTCACTGTCTGTATCCCCACTGACAATAACCCAGCTCCCGCAAACCGTCCCTCAGTGACCCCTCTCCCCCAGCACCCTGTGTCACTGACTGTATCCCCACTGACGATAACCCAGCTCACACACACCGTTCCTCAGTGACCCCTCTCCCCCAGCACCGTGTGTCACTGACTGTATCCCCACTGACAATAACCCAGCTCCCTCACACTGTCCCTCAGTGACCCCTCTCCCCAGCACCCTGTGTCACTGACTGTATCCCTGCTGACGTTAACCCTGCTCCCTCACACTGTCCCTCAGTAACCCCTCTCCCCCAGCACACTGTGTCACTGACTGTATCCCCACTGACGATAACCAGCTCCCTCACACCGTCCTTCAGTGACCCCTCTGCCCCAGCACCCGATGTCACTGACTGTATCCCCACTGACGATAACCCAACTCCCTCACACCGTCCCTCAGTAACCCATCTCCCCCAGCACAATGTGTCACTGACTGTATCCCCACTAACGATGACCCAGTTCCCACAAACCATTCCTCAGCGACCACTCTCCCCCAGCACCCTGTGTCACTGATTGTATCTCCGCTGACATTAATCCTGCTCCCTCACATCGCCCCTCAGTGACCACTCTCCCCCAGACCTGTGTCACTGACTATATCCCCACTGACGACAATCCCGTTCCCTCACACTGTCCCTCAATGACCCCTTTCCCCCAGCGCCCTGTGTCACTAACTGTATCCAAACTGACGATAACCCAGCTCCCTCACACCATCCATCAGTGACCCCTCTCCTCCAGCACCCGATGTCACTGACTGTATCCCCACTGATGATAACCCAGCTCCCTCACACCGTCCCTCAGTGACCCCTCTCCCCCAGCACCCTGTGTCACTGACTGTATCTCCACTGACGTTAACCCAGCTCCCTCACACCGTCCCTCAGTGACCCCTCTCCCCCAGCACCCTGTGTCACTGACTGTATCTCCACTGACGTTAACCCAGCTCTCTCACACCGTCCCTCAGTGACCCCTCTCCGCCAGCTCCCTGTGTCACTGACTGTATCCCCACTGACGTTAACCCAGCTCCCTCACACCGTCCCTCTGTGACCCCTCTCCCCCAGCACCCTGTGTCACTGACTGTATCCCCACTGACAATAACCCAGCTCCCTCACACTGTCCCTCAGTGACCCTCTCCTTCAGTACCCTGTGTCACTGACTGTATCCCCACTGACAATAACACAGCTCCCTCACACCGTCCCTCAGTGACCCCGCTCCCTCAGCAGCCTGTGTCACTGTCTGTATCCCCACTGACGATAACCCACCTCCCTCATACTGTACCTCAGTGACCCCTCTCTCCAGCACCCTGTGTCACTGACTGTATCCCCACTGACAATATCCCAGCTTCCTCACACCATCCCTCAGTGACCCCTATCCCCCAGCCCTGTGTCACTGACTATATCCCCACTGAGGACAATCCCGCTCCCTCAGAACGTCCCTCAGTGACACCTCTCCCCCAGCGCTCTGTGTCACTGACTGTATCCCCACTGACAATAACCCAGCTCCCTCACACCGTCCCTCAGTGACCGATCTCCCACAGCACCGTGTGTCACTGACTGTATCCCCACTGACGTTAACCCAGCTCCCTCACACAGTTCCTCAGTAATTCCTCTCCCCCAGCGCCCTGTGTCACTGACTGTATCCCCACTGATAACCCAGCCCCCTCACACTGTCCCTCAGTGACCCTTCTTCCCCAGCCCTGTGTCACTGACTATATCCCCAATGACGACAATCCCGTTCCCTCACACTGTCCCTCAGTGACTCCTTCCCCCAGCGCCCTGTGTCACTGACTGTATGCCCACTGACGATAACCCAGTTCCCTCACACCGTTCCTCAGTAACCCCTCTCCCACAGCAGCCTGTGTCACTGACTGTGTCTCCACTGACATTAATCCAGCTCCCTCACACCGACCCTCAGTGACCCCTCTCCCCCAGCACTGTGTCACTGACCATATACCCACTGAGGAAAATTCCGCTACCTCGCACTGTCCCTCAGTGACCCCTCACCCCCAGCAGCATTTGTCACAGACTGTATCCCCACTGACGTTAACCCAGCTCCCTCACACAGTTCCTCAGTAATTCCTCTCCCCCAGCGCCCTGTGTCACTGACTGTATCCCCACTGATAACCCAGCCCCCTCACACTGTCCCTCAGCGACACCTCTACACCAGCACACTGTGTCACTGACTGTATCCCCACTGACGATAACCCAGCTCCCTCACACCGTCCCTCAGTGACCCCTCTGCCCCAGCACCCTGTGTCACTGACTGTATCCCCACTGAAGATAATCCCGCTCCCTCACACTGTCCCATAGTGACCCCTCTCCCCCAGCAGCCTGTGTCACTGACTGTATCTCCATTGACATTAATCCAGCTCCCTCACACCGTCCCTCAGTGACACCTCTCCCCCAGCACTGTGTCACTGACCATATACCCACTGAGGAAAATTCCGCTACCTCGCACTGTCCCTCAGTGACCCCTCACCCCCAGCAGCATTTGTCACTGACTGTATCCCCATTGACGATATCCCAGCTCACTCACACCGTCCCTCAGAGACCCATCTCCCCCAGCACCCTGTGTCACTGACTGTACCCCCACTGACGTTAACCCAGCTCCCTCACACTGTCTCTCAGTGACCAATCTCCCCCAGCACTGTGTCACTGACTATATGCCCACTGAGGACAATCCCGCTCCCTCACACCGTCCGTCAGTGACACCTCTCCCCCAGCACCCTGTGTCACTGACTTTATACCCACTGACGATAACCCAGCTCCCTCACACCGTCCCTCAGTGACCCCTCTGCCCCAGCACACTGTGTCACTGACTGTATCCCCACTGACGATAATCCCGCTCCCTCACACTGTCCCTTAGTGACACCTCTCCCCCAGCAGCCTGTGTCACTGACTGTATCTCCATTGACATTAATTCAGCTCCCTCACACCGTCCCTCAGTGACACCTCTCCCCCAGCGCTCTGTGTCACTGACTGTATCCCCACTGACAATAACCCAGCTCCCTCACACCGTCCCTCAGTGACCCCTCTCCCCCAGCACCCTGTGTCACTGACTGTATCCCCACTAACGATAACCCAGCTCCCACACACCATTCCTCAGTGACCCCTCTCCCCCAGCACCGTGTGTCACTGACTGTATCCCCACTGACGTTAACCCAGCTCCCTCACATTGTCCCTCAGTAACCCCTCTCCCCCAGCACCCTGTGTCACTGACTGTATCTCCACTGACAATAACCCAGCTCCCTCACACCGTCCCTCAGTGAACCCTCTCCCCCAGCACCCTGTGTCACTGACTGTATCCCCACTAACGATAACCCAGCTCCCACACACCATTCCTCAGTGACCCCTCTCCCCCAGCACCGTGTGTCACTGACTGTATCCCCACTGACGTTAACCCAGCTCCCTCACATTGTCCCTCAGTATCCCCTCTCCCCCAGCACCGTGTCACTGACTGTATCTCCACTGACATTAATCCAGCTCCCACACATCGTTCCTCAGTGACCCCTCTCCCCCAGCCCTGTGTCACTGACTATATCCCCACTCACGACAATCCCGTTCCCTCACACCGTCCCTCAGTGACCTTTCTCCCCCAGTACCCTGTGTCACTGACTGTATCCCCACTGACAATAACCCAACTCCCTCACACCGTCCCTCAGTGACCCCTCTCTCCCAGCACCCTGTGTCACTGACTGTATCCCCACTGACGACAATCCCGTTCCCTCACATTGTCCCTCAGTGAACACTCTCCACCAGCACCCAGTGTCACTGACTGTATCCCCACTGACGTTAACCCAGCTCCGTCACACCGTCCCTCAGTAACCCATCTCCCACAGCGCCCTGTGTCACTGACTGTATCCGCACTGACAATAACCCAGCTCCCTCACACCGTCCCTCAGTGACCCGCTCCCTCAGCATCGTGTCACTGACTTTATCCCCACTGACAATAACCCAGCTCACTCACACCGTTCCTCGGTGACCCCTCTCCACCAGCGCGCTGTGTCACTGACTGGATCCCCACTGACAATAACCCAGCTCCATCACACCGTCCCTCAGTGACCCCTCTCCCCCAGCACCATGTGTCATTGACTGCATCCCCACTGACGATAACCCAGCTCCCTCACACCGTCCCTCAGAGACCCATCTCCCCCAGCGCCCTGTGTCACTGACTGTATCCCCACTGACGTTAACCCAGCTCCCTCACACCGTCCCTCAGTGACCTTTCTCCCCCAGTACCCTGTGTCACTGACTGTATCCCCACTGACAATAACCCAACACCCTCACACCGTCCCTCAGTGACCCCTCTCCCCCAGCACCCTGTGTCACTGTCTGTATCCCCACTGACAATAACCCAGCTCCCGCAAACCGTCCCTCAGTGACCCCTCTCCCCCAGCACCCTGTGTCACTGACTGTATCCCCACTGACGATAACCCAGCTCACACACACCGTTCCTCAGTGACCCCTCTCCCCCAGCACCGTGTGTCACTGACTGTATCCCCACTGACAATAACCCAGCTCCCTCACACTGTCCCTCAGTGACCCCTCTC
This sequence comes from Mobula birostris, assembly GCF_030028105.1. Taxonomy (NCBI): domain Eukaryota; kingdom Metazoa; phylum Chordata; class Chondrichthyes; order Myliobatiformes; family Myliobatidae; genus Mobula; species Mobula birostris. The sequence continues at coordinate 185,068 of NW_027278468.1, forward strand.
CCCAGCACCCTGTGTCACTGACTGTATCCCTGCTGACGTTAACCCTGCTCCCTCACACTGTCCCTCAGTAACCCCTCTCCCCCAGCACACTGTGTCACTGACTGTATCCCCACTGACGATAACCAGCTCCCTCACACCGTCCTTCAGTGACCCCTCTGCCCCAGCACCCGATGTCACTGACTGTATCCCCACTGACGATAACCCAACTCCCTCACACCGTCCCTCAGTAACCCATCTCCCCCAGCACAATGTGTCACTGACTGTATCCCCACTAACGATGACCCAGTTCCCACAAACCATTCCTCAGCGACCACTCTCCCCCAGCACCCTGTGTCACTGATTGTATCTCCGCTGACATTAATCCTGCTCCCTCACATCGCCCCTCAGTGACCACTCTCCCCCAGACCTGTGTCACTGACTATATCCCCACTGACGACAATCCCGTTCCCTCACACTGTCCCTCAATGACCCCTTTCCCCCAGCGCCCTGTGTCACTAACTGTATCCAAACTGACGATAACCCAGCTCCCTCACACCATCCATCAGTGACCCCTCTCCTCCAGCACCCGATGTCACTGACTGTATCCCCACTGATGATAACCCAGCTCCCTCACACCGTCCCTCAGTGACCCCTCTCCCCCAGCACCCTGTGTCACTGACTGTATCTCCACTGACGTTAACCCAGCTCCCTCACACCGTCCCTCAGTGACCCCTCTCCGCCAGCTCCCTGTGTCACTGACTGTATCCCCACTGACGTTAACCCAGCTCCCTCACACCGTCCCTCTGTGACCCCTCTCCCCCAGCACCCTGTGTCACTGACTGTATCCCCACTGACAATAACCCAGCTCCCTCACACTGTCCCTCAGTGACCCTCTCCTTCAGTACCCTGTGTCACTGACTGTACCCCCACTGACAATAACACAGCTCCCTCACACCCTCCCTCAGTGACCCCGCTCCCTCAGCAGCCTGTGTCACTGTCTGTATCCCCACTGACGATAACCCACCTCCCTCATACTGTACCTCAGTGACCCCTCTCTCCAGTACCCTGTGTCACTGACTGTATCCCCACTGACAATATCCCAGCTCCCTCACACCATCCCTCAGTGACCCCTATCCCCCAGCCCTGTGTCACTGACTATATCCCCACTGAGGACAATCCCGCTCCCTCACAACGTCCCTCAGTGACACCTCTCCCCCAGCGCTCTGTGTCACTGACTGTATCCCCGCTGACAATAACCCAGCTCCCTCACACCGTCCCTCAGTGACCTTTCTCCCCCAGTACCCTGTGTCACTGACTGTATCCCCACTGACAATAACCCAACACCCTCACACCGTCCCTCAGTGACCCCTCTCCCCCAGCACCCTGTGTCACTGTCTGTATCCCCACTGACAATAACCCAGCTCCCGCAAACCGTCCCTCAGTGACCCCTCTCCCCCAGCACCCTGTGTCACTGACTGTATCCCCACTGACGATAACCCAGCTCACACACACCGTTCCTCAGTGACCCCTCTCCCCCAGCACCGTGTGTCACTGACTGTATCCCCACTGACAATAACCCAGCTCCCTCACACTGTCCCTCAGTGACCCCTCTCCCCAGCACCCTGTGTCACTGACTGTATCCCCACTGACAATAACCCAGCTCCCTCACACTGTCCCTCAGTGACCCCTCTCCCCAGCACCCTGTGTCACTGACTGTATCCCTGCTGACGTTAACCCAGCTCCCTCACACTGTCCCTCAGTAACCCCTCTCCCCCAGCACCCGATGTCACTGACTGTATCCCCACTAACGATAACCCAGTTCCCACAAACCATTCCTCAGCGACCACTCTCCCCCAGCACCCTGTGTCACTGATTGTATCTCCGCTGACATTAATCCTGCTCCCTCACATCGCCCCTCAGTGACCACTCTCCCCCAGACCTGTGTCACTGACTATATCCCCACTGACGACAATCCCGTTCCCTCACACTGTCCCTCAATGACCCCTTTCCCCCAGCGCCCTGTGTCACTAACTGTATCCAAACTGACGATAACCCAGCTCCCTCACACCATCCATCAGTGACCCCTCTCCTCCAGCACCCGATGTCACTGACTGTATCCCCACTGATGATAACCCAGCTCCCTCACACCGTCCCTCAGTGACCCCTCTCCCCCAGCACCCTGTGTCACTGACTGTATCTCCACTGACGTTAACCCAGCTCCCTCACACCGTCCCTCAGTGACCCCTCTCCGCCAGCTCCCTGTGTCACTGACTGTATCCCCACTGACGTTAACCCAGCTCCCTCACACCGTCCCTCTGTGACCCCTCTCCCCCAGCACCCTGTGTCACTGACTGTATCCCCACTGACAATAACCCAGCTCCCTCACACTGTCCCTCAGTGACCCTCTCCTTCAGTACCCTGTGTCACTGACTGTACCCCCACTGACAATAACACAGCTCCCTCACACCCTCCCTCAGTGACCCCGCTCCCTCAGCAGCCTGTGTCACTGTCTGTATCCCCACTGACGATAACCCACCTCCCTCATACTGTACCTCAGTGACCCCTCTCTTCAGTACCCTGTGTCACTGACTGTATCCCCACTGACAATATCCCAGCTCCCTCACACCATCCCTCAGTGACCCCTATCCCCCAGCCCTGTGTCACTGACTATATCCCCACTGAGGACAATCCCGCTCCCTCACAACGTCCCTCAGTGACACCTCTCCCCCAGCGCTCTGTGTCACTGACTGTATCCCCGCTGACAATAACCCAGCTCCCTCACACCGTCCCTCAGTGACCGATCTCCCACAGCACCGTGTGTCACTGACTGTATCCCCACTGACGTTAACCCAGCTCCCTCACACAGTTCCTCAGTAACCCCTCTCCCCCAGCGCCCTGTGTCACTGACTGTATCCCCACTGATAACCCAGCCCCCTCACACTGTCCCTCAGTAACCCCTCTTCCCCAGCCCTGTGTCACTGACTATATCCCCAATGACGACAATCCCGTTCCCTCACACTGTCCCTCAGTGACTCCTTCCCCCAGCGCCCTGTGTCACTGACTGTATGCCCACTGACGATAACCCAGTTCCCTCACACCGTTCCTCAGTAACCCCTCTCCCCCAGCGCCCTGTGTCACTGACTGTATCCCCACTGACGATAACCCAGCTCCCTCACACCATCCCTCAGTGACCCCTCTGCCCCTGCACCCTGTGTCACTGACTGTATCCCCACTGAAGATAATCCCGCTCCCTCACACTGTCCCATAGTGACCCTTCTCCCCCAGCAGCCTGTGTCACTGACTGTATCTCCACTGACATTAATCCAGCTCGCTCACACCGACCCTCAGTGACCCCTCTCCCCCAGCCCTGTGTCACTGACTATATACCCACTGAGGAAAATTCCGCTACCTTGCACTGTCCCTCAGTGACCCCTTACCCCCAGCAGCATTTGTCACTGACTGTATCCCCATTGACGATATCCCAGCTCACTGACACCGTCCCTCAGAGACCCATCTCCCCCAGCACCCTGTGTCACTGACTATATGCCCACTGAGGACAATCCCGCTCCCTCACACCGTCCGTCAGTGACACCTCTCCCTCAGCACCCTGTGTCACTATCTTTATACCCACTGACGATAACCCAGCTCCCTCACACCGTTCCTCAGTGACTCCTCTGCCCCAGCACCCTGTGTCACTGACTGTATCCCCACTGACGATAATCCCGCTCCCTCACACTGTCCCTTAGTGACCCCTCTCCCCCAGCAGCCTGTGTCACTGACTGTATCTCCATTGACATTAATCCAGCTCCCTCACACCGTCCCTCAGTGACACCTCTCCCCCAGCGCTCTGTGTCACTGACTGTATCCCCACTAACGATAACCCAGCTCCCACACACCATTCCTCAGTGACCCCTCTCCCCCAGCACCGTGTGTCACTGACTGTATCCCCACTGACGTTAACCCAGCTCCCTCACATTGTCCCTCAGTATCCCCTCTCCCCCAGCACCGTGTCACTGACTGTATCTCCACTGACATTAATCCAGCTCCCACACATCGTTCCTCAGTGACCCCTCTCCCCCAGCCCTGTGTCACTGACTATATCCCCACTCACGACAATCCCGTTCCCTCACACCGTCCCTCGGTGACCTTTCTCCCCCAGCACCCTGTGTCACTGACTGTATCCCCACTGATGATAACCCAGCTCCCTCACACCGTCTCTCAGTAACCCATCTCCCCCAGCACAATGTGTCACTGACTGTATCCCCACTAACGATAACCCAGTTCCCACAAACCATTCCTCAGCGACCACTCTCCCCCAGCACACTGTGTCACTGATTGTATCTCCACTGACATTAGTCCAGCTCCCTCACATCGCCCCTCAGTGACCCCTCTCCCCCAGCGCCCTGTGTCACTAACTGTATCCAAATTGACGATAACCCAGCTCCCTCACACCATCCCTCAGTGACCCCTCTCCTCCAGCACCCGATGTCACTGACTGTATCCCCACTGATGATAACCCAGCTCCCTCACACCGTCTCTCAGTGACCCCTCTCCCCCAGCACCCTGTGTCACTGACTGTATCCGCACTGACAATAACACAGCTCCGTCACACCGTCCCTCACTAACCCCTCTCCCACAGCGCCCTGTGTCACTTACTGTATCCCCACTGACGATAAACCAGCTCCCTCACACCGTCCCTCCGTGACCTGCTCCCTCTGCACCCTGTGTCACTGACTGTATCCCCACTGACAATAACCCAGCTCACTCACACCGTTCCTCAGTGACCCCTCTCCACCAGCGCGCTGTCTCACTGACTGGATCCCCACTGACAATAACCCAGCTCCCTCACATTGTCCCTCAGTGACCACTCTCCACCAGCACCCTGTGTCACTGACTGTATCCCCACTGACGTTAACCCAGCTCCGTCACACCGTCCCTCAGTAACCCCTCTCCCACAGCGCCCTGTGTCACTGACTGTATCCGCACTGACAATAACCCAGCTCCCTCACTCCGTCCCTCAGTGACCCGCTCCCTCAGCATCGTGTCACTGACTTTATCCCCACTGACAATAACCCAGCTCACTCACACCGTTCCTCAGTGACCCCTCTCCACCAGCGCGCTGCGTCACTGACTGGATCCCCACTGACAATAACCCAGCTCCATCACACCGTGCCTCAGTGACCCCTCTCCTCCAGCACCATGTGTCATTGACTGTATCCCCACTGACGATAACCCAGCTCCCTCACACCGTCCCTCAGAGACCCATCTCCCCCAGCGCCCTGTGTCACTGACTGTATCCCCACTGACGTTAACCCAGCTCCCTCACAACGTCCCTCAGTGACCTTTCTCCCCCAGTACCCTGTGTCACTGACTGTATCCCCACTGACAATAACCCAACTCCCTCACACCGTCCCTCAGTGACCCCTCTCCCCCAGCACCCTGTGTCACTGTCTGTATCCCCACTGACAATAACCCAGCTCCCTCAAACCGTCCCTCAGTGACCCCTCTCCCCCAGCACCCTGTGTCACTGACTGTATCCCCACTGACGATAACCCAGCTCACACACACCGTTCCTCAGTGACCCCTCTCCCCCAGCAACGTTTGTCACTGACTGTATCCCCACTGACAATAACCCAGCTCCCTCACACCATCCCTCAGTGACCCCTCTCCTCCAGCACCCGATGTCACTGACTGTATCCCCACTGATGATAACCCAGCTCCCTCACACCGTCCCTCAGTGACCCCTCTCCCCCAGCACCCTGTGTCACTGACTGTATCTCCACTGACGTTAACCCAGCTCTCTCACACCGTCCCTCAGTGACCCCTCTCCGCCAGCTCCCTGTGTCACTGACTGTATCCCCACTGACGTTAACCCAGCTCCCTCACACCGTCCCTCTGTGACCCCTCTCCCCCAGCACCCTGTGTCACTGACTGTATCCCCACTGACAATAACCCAGCTCCCTCACACTGTCCCTCAGTGACCCTCTCCTTCAGTACCCTGTGTCACTGACTGTATCCCCACTGACAATAACACAGCTCCCTCACACCGTCCCTCAGTGACCCCGCTCCCTCAGCAGCCTGTGTCACTGTCTGTATCCCCACTGACGATAACCCACCTCCCTCATACTGTACCTCAGTGACCCCTCTCTCCAGCACCCTGTGTCACTGACTGTATCCCCACTGACAATATCCCAGCTTCCTCACACCATCCCTCAGTGACCCCTATCCCCCAGCCCTGTGTCACTGACTATATCCCCACTGAGGACAATCCCGCTCCCTCAGAACGTCCCTCAGTGACACCTCTCCCCCAGCGCTCTGTGTCACTGACTGTATCCCCACTGACAATAACCCAGCTCCCTCACACCGTCCCTCAGTGACCGATCTCCCACAGCACCGTGTGTCACTGACTGTATCCCCACTGACGTTAACCCAGCTCCCTCACACAGTTCCTCAGTAATTCCTCTCCCCCAGCGCCCTGTGTCACTGACTGTATCCCCACTGATAACCCAGCCCCCTCACACTGTCCCTCAGTGACCCTTCTTCCCCAGCCCTGTGTCACTGACTATATCCCCAATGACGACAATCCCGTTCCCTCACACTGTCCCTCAGTGACTCCTTCCCCCAGCGCCCTGTGTCACTGACTGTATGCCCACTGACGATAACCCAGTTCCCTCACACCGTTCCTCAGTAACCCCTCTCCCACAGCAGCCTGTGTCACTGACTGTGTCTCCACTGACATTAATCCAGCTCCCTCACACCGACCCTCAGTGACCCCTCTCCCCCAGCACTGTGTCACTGACCATATACCCACTGAGGAAAATTCCGCTACCTCGCACTGTCCCTCAGTGACCCCTCACCCCCAGCAGCATTTGTCACAGACTGTATCCCCACTGACGTTAACCCAGCTCCCTCACACAGTTCCTCAGTAATTCCTCTCCCCCAGCGCCCTGTGTCACTGACTGTATCCCCACTGATAACCCAGCCCCCTCACACTGTCCCTCAGCGACACCTCTACACCAGCACACTGTGTCACTGACTGTATCCCCACTGACGATAACCCAGCTCCCTCACACCGTCCCTCAGTGACCCCTCTGCCCCAGCACCCTGTGTCACTGACTGTATCCCCACTGAAGATAATCCCGCTCCCTCACACTGTCCCATAGTGACCCCTCTCCCCCAGCAGCCTGTGTCACTGACTGTATCTCCATTGACATTAATCCAGCTCCCTCACACCGTCCCTCAGTGACACCTCTCCCCCAGCACTGTGTCACTGACCATATACCCACTGAGGAAAATTCCGCTACCTCGCACTGTCCCTCAGTGACCCCTCACCCCCAGCAGCATTTGTCACTGACTGTATCCCCATTGACGATATCCCAGCTCACTCACACCGTCCCTCAGAGACCCATCTCCCCCAGCACCCTGTGTCACTGACTGTACCCCCACTGACGTTAACCCAGCTCCCTCACACTGTCTCTCAGTGACCAATCTCCCCCAGCACTGTGTCACTGACTATATGCCCACTGAGGACAATCCCGCTCCCTCACACCGTCCGTCAGTGACACCTCTCCCCCAGCACCCTGTGTCACTGACTTTATACCCACTGACGATAACCCAGCTCCCTCACACCGTCCCTCAGTGACCCCTCTGCCCCAGCACACTGTGTCACTGACTGTATCCCCACTGACGATAATCCCGCTCCCTCACACTGTCCCTTAGTGACACCTCTCCCCCAGCAGCCTGTGTCACTGACTGTATCTCCATTGACATTAATTCAGCTCCCTCACACCGTCCCTCAGTGACACCTCTCCCCCAGCGCTCTGTGTCACTGACTGTATCCCCACTGACAATAACCCAGCTCCCTCACACCGTCCCTCAGTGACCCCTCTCCCCCAGCACCCTGTGTCACTGACTGTATCCCCACTAACGATAACCCAGCTCCCACACACCATTCCTCAGTGACCCCTCTCCCCCAGCACCGTGTGTCACTGACTGTATCCCCACTGACGTTAACCCAGCTCCCTCACATTGTCCCTCAGTAACCCCTCTCCCCCAGCACCCTGTGTCACTGACTGTATCTCCACTGACAATAACCCAGCTCCCTCACACCGTCCCTCAGTGAACCCTCTCCCCCAGCACCCTGTGTCACTGACTGTATCCCCACTAACGATAACCCAGCTCCCACACACCATTCCTCAGTGACCCCTCTCCCCCAGCACCGTGTGTCACTGACTGTATCCCCACTGACGTTAACCCAGCTCCCTCACATTGTCCCTCAGTATCCCCTCTCCCCCAGCACCGTGTCACTGACTGTATCTCCACTGACATTAATCCAGCTCCCACACATCGTTCCTCAGTGACCCCTCTCCCCCAGCCCTGTGTCACTGACTATATCCCCACTGACAATAACCCAACTCCCTCACACCGTCCCTCAGTGACCCCTCTCTCCCAGCACCCTGTGTCACTGACTGTATCCCCACTGACGACAATCCCGTTCCCTCACATTGTCCCTCAGTGAACACTCTCCACCAGCACCCAGTGTCACTGACTGTATCCCCACTGACGTTAACCCAGCTCCGTCACACCGTCCCTCAGTAACCCATCTCCCACAGCGCCCTGTGTCACTGACTGTATCCGCACTGACAATAACCCAGCTCCCTCACACCGTCCCTCAGTGACCCGCTCCCTCAGCATCGTGTCACTGACTTTATCCCCACTGACAATAACCCAGCTCACTCACACCGTTCCTCGGTGACCCCTCTCCACCAGCGCGCTGTGTCACTGACTGGATCCCCACTGACAATAACCCAGCTCCATCACACCGTCCCTCAGTGACCCCTCTCCCCCAGCACCATGTGTCATTGACTGCATCCCCACTGACGATAACCCAGCTCCCTCACACCGTCCCTCAGAGACCCATCTCCCCCAGCGCCCTGTGTCACTGACTGTATCCCCACTGACGTTAACCCAGCTCCCTCACACCGTCCCTCAGTGACCTTTCTCCCCCAGTACCCTGTGTCACTGACTGTATCCCCACTGACAATAACCCAACACCCTCACACCGTCCCTCAGTGACCCCTCTCCCCCAGCACCCTGTGTCACTGTCTGTATCCCCACTGACAATAACCCAGCTCCCGCAAACCGTCCCTCAGTGACCCCTCTCCCCCAGCACCCTGTGTCACTGACTGTATCCCCACTGACGATAACCCAGCTCACACACACCGTTCCTCAGTGACCCCTCTCCCCCAGCACCGTGTGTCACTGACTGTATCCCCACTGACAATAACCCAGCTCCCTCACACTGTCCCTCAGTGACCCCTCTCCCCAGCACCCTGTGTCACTGACTGTATCCCTGCTGACGTTAACCCTGCTCCCTCACACTGTCCCTCAGTAACCCCTCTCCCCCAGCACACTGTGTCACTGACTGTATCCCCACTGACGATAACCAGCTCCCTCACACCGTCCTTCAGTGACCCCTCTGCCCCAGCACCCGATGTCACTGACTGTATCCCCACTGACGATAACCCAACTCCCTCACACCGTCCCTCAGTAACCCATCTCCCCCAGCACAATGTGTCACTGACTGTATCCCCACTAACGATGACCCAGTTCCCACAAACCATTCCTCAGCGACCACTCTCCCCCAGCACCCTGTGTCACTGATTGTATCTCCGCTGACATTAATCCTGCTCCCTCACATCGCCCCTCAGTGACCACTCTCCCCCAGACCTGTGTCACTGACTATATCCCCACTGACGACAATCCCGTTCCCTCACACTGTCCCTCAATGACCCCTTTCCCCCAGCGCCCTGTGTCACTAACTGTATCCAAACTGACGATAACCCAGCTCCCTCACACCATCCATCAGTGACCCCTCTCCTCCAGCACCCGATGTCACTGACTGTATCCCCACTGATGATAACCCAGCTCCCTCACACCGTCCCTCAGTGACCCCTCTCCCCCAGCACCCTGTGTCACTGACTGTATCTCCACTGACGTTAACCCAGCTCCCTCACACCGTCCCTCAGTGACCCCTCTCCGCCAGCTCCCTGTGTCACTGACTGTATCCCCACTGACGTTAACCCAGCTCCCTCACACCGTCCCTCTGTGACCCCTCTCCCCCAGCACCCTGTGTCACTGACTGTATCCCCACTGACAATAACCCAGCTCCCTCACACTGTCCCTCAGTGACCCTCTCCTTCAGTACCCTGTGTCACTGACTGTACCCCCACTGACAATAACACAGCTCCCTCACACCCTCCCTCAGTGACCCCGCTCCCTCAGCAGCCTGTGTCACTGTCTGTATCCCCACTGACGATAACCCACCTCCCTCATACTGTACCTCAGTGACCCCTCTCTCCAGTACCCTGTGTCACTGACTGTATCCCCACTGACAATATCCCAGCTCCCTCACACCATCCCTCAGTGACCCCTATCCCCCAGCCCTGTGTCACTGACTATATCCCCACTGAGGACAATCCCGCTCCCTCACAACGTCCCTCAGTGACACCTCTCCCCCAGCGCTCTGTGTCACTGACTGTATCCCCGCTGACAATAACCCAGCTCCCTCACACCGTCCCTCAGTGACCTTTCTCCCCCAGTACCCTGTGTCACTGACTGTATCCCCACTGACAATAACCCAACACCCTCACACCGTCCCTCAGTGACCCCTCTCCCCCAGCACCCTGTGTCACTGTCTGTATCCCCACTGACAATAACCCAGCTCCCGCAAACCGTCCCTCAGTGACCCCTCTCCCCCAGCACCCTGTGTCACTGACTGTATCCCCACTGACGATAACCCAGCTCACACACACCGTTCCTCAGTGACCCCTCTCCCCCAGCACCGTGTGTCACTGACTGTATCCCCACTGACAATAACCCAGCTCCCTCACACTGTCCCTCAGTGACCCCTCTCCCCAGCACCCTGTGTCACTGACTGTATCCCCACTGACAATAACCCAGCTCCCTCACACTGTCCCTCAGTGACCCCTCTCCCCAGCACCCTGTGTCACTGACTGTATCCCTGCTGACGTTAACCCAGCTCCCTCACACTGTCCCTCAGTAACCCCTCTCCCCCAGCACCCGATGTCACTGACTGTATCCCCACTAACGATAACCCAGTTCCCACAAACCATTCCTCAGCGACCACTCTCCCCCAGCACCCTGTGTCACTGATTGTATCTCCGCTGACATTAATCCTGCTCCCTCACATCGCCCCTCAGTGACCACTCTCCCCCAGACCTGTGTCACTGACTATATCCCCACTGACGACAATCCCGTTCCCTCACACTGTCCCTCAATGACCCCTTTCCCCCAGCGCCCTGTGTCACTAACTGTATCCAAACTGACGATAACCCAGCTCCCTCACACCATCCATCAGTGACCCCTCTCCTCCAGCACCCGATGTCACTGACTGTATCCCCACTGATGATAACCCAGCTCCCTCACACCGTCCCTCAGTGACCCCTCTCCCCCAGCACCCTGTGTCACTGACTGTATCTCCACTGACGTTAACCCAGCTCCCTCACACCGTCCCTCAGTGACCCCTCTCCGCCAGCTCCCTGTGTCACTGACTGTATCCCCACTGACGTTAACCCAGCTCCCTCACACCGTCCCTCTGTGACCCCTCTCCCCCAGCACCCTGTGTCACTGACTGTATCCCCACTGACAATAACCCAGCTCCCTCACACTGTCCCTCAGTGACCCTCTCCTTCAGTACCCTGTGTCACTGACTGTACCCCCACTGACAATAACACAGCTCCCTCACACCCTCCCTCAGTGACCCCGCTCCCTCAGCAGCCTGTGTCACTGTCTGTATCCCCACTGACGATAACCCACCTCCCTCATACTGTACCTCAGTGACCCCTCTCTTCAGTACCCTGTGTCACTGACTGTATCCCCACTGACAATATCCCAGCTCCCTCACACCATCCCTCAGTGACCCCTATCCCCCAGCCCTGTGTCACTGACTATATCCCCACTGAGGACAATCCCGCTCCCTCACAACGTCCCTCAGTGACACCTCTCCCCCAGCGCTCTGTGTCACTGACTGTATCCCCGCTGACAATAACCCAGCTCCCTCACACCGTCCCTCAGTGACCGATCTCCCACAGCACCGTGTGTCACTGACTGTATCCCCACTGACGTTAACCCAGCTCCCTCACACAGTTCCTCAGTAACCCCTCTCCCCCAGCGCCCTGTGTCACTGACTGTATCCCCACTGATAACCCAGCCCCCTCACACTGTCCCTCAGTAACCCCTCTTCCCCAGCCCTGTGTCACTGACTATATCCCCAATGACGACAATCCCGTTCCCTCACACTGTCCCTCAGTGACTCCTTCCCCCAGCGCCCTGTGTCACTGACTGTATGCCCACTGACGATAACCCAGTTCCCTCACACCGTTCCTCAGTAACCCCTCTCCCCCAGCGCCCTGTGTCACTGACTGTATCCCCACTGACGATAACCCAGCTCCCTCACACCATCCCTCAGTGACCCCTCTGCCCCTGCACCCTGTGTCACTGACTGTATCCCCACTGAAGATAATCCCGCTCCCTCACACTGTCCCATAGTGACCCTTCTCCCCCAGCAGCCTGTGTCACTGACTGTATCTCCACTGACATTAATCCAGCTCGCTCACACCGACCCTCAGTGACCCCTCTCCCCCAGCCCTGTGTCACTGACTATATACCCACTGAGGAAAATTCCGCTACCTTGCACTGTCCCTCAGTGACCCCTTACCCCCAGCAGCATTTGTCACTGACTGTATCCCCATTGACGATATCCCAGCTCACTGACACCGTCCCTCAGAGACCCATCTCCCCCAGCACCCTGTGTCACTGACTATATGCCCACTGAGGACAATCCCGCTCCCTCACACCGTCCGTCAGTGACACCTCTCCCTCAGCACCCTGTGTCACTATCTTTATACCCACTGACGATAACCCAGCTCCCTCACACCGTTCCTCAGTGACTCCTCTGCCCCAGCACCCTGTGTCACTGACTGTATCCCCACTGACGATAATCCCGCTCCCTCACACTGTCCCTTAGTGACCCCTCTCCCCCAGCAGCCTGTGTCACTGACTGTATCTCCATTGACATTAATCCAGCTCCCTCACACCGTCCCTCAGTGACACCTCTCCCCCAGCGCTCTGTGTCACTGACTGTATCCCCACTAACGATAACCCAGCTCCCACACACCATTCCTCAGTGACCCCTCTCCCCCAGCACCGTGTGTCACTGACTGTATCCCCACTGACGTTAACCCAGCTCCCTCACATTGTCCCTCAGTATCCCCTCTCCCCCAGCACCGTGTCACTGACTGTATCTCCACTGACATTAATCCAGCTCCCACACATCGTTCCTCAGTGACCCCTCTCCCCCAGCCCTGTGTCACTGACTATATCCCCACTCACGACAATCCCGTTCCCTCACACCGTCCCTCGGTGACCTTTCTCCCCCAGCACCCTGTGTCACTGACTGTATCCCCACTGATGATAACCC